>NC_051307.1:182719279-183022310 GCF_015220235.1 Choloepus didactylus
CACCATTCTCTGAGCTTCTTTCCTGGTCGTGTAGACCTTCCAGCTGATAGTGTAGGCACTGAAGTCTTTCCAGGGTCTGGGCAGGCTGTATTGGGACAATCTCCTTGGCTTTGTAGTCCCCCTGGATGATCTTGTGGGGAGGTCAAAATGCTGGGGATGAGGAAGGCAGAAAAAATTAACGGAAGGGTTTCTGAAAAGGGGGTTATTTGGCAGAAAGGTAATCAGATTATGATGGCTTTAAATGCCAGGTAACATACGTTAGGCTTAATTCTCTGAGTCACTGAAAAATTATAAGGAGGAGAATAAATAATAACATATGCATAATAAAACCATTGTTTGACCAGCAATATGTATTGCGAGAGTAGTGAATCCCTTTCATTTTTTCTCCTCATGCCCATCTCAACCTTCTTGCCTCTCCAGTGTGTCGGGGAGACCCAGGCCTCCTGGATTCTGATCCCACGTTGGTGTCAGCACTTGATGATGATGTCTTAAAATAATAGTTCCTTCATCTCACTTAAAAAGATATAAGGGGAAGCTCTTTAGCATCCCAGAACCTTCTGTATCTCCCAGCTTATCTGAGGTTCTTTCTAGACCTCACTCTACACAAGAGAGCCTGCTGTCTCTTCTGGACCAAGGTGTGGAAAGAAAAAGAAAAGGAAACCAATTAATTTCAGAGTGCCTTTTTAACCCCCTTCGTGGGACCCTCTCATAGACACTTACCTGATATGTTCCTATCTCAGATATCCTAGTTTTGGAATTTCAGTGAATCTAGAATGTCATTTGGAACCACAGTGGGATAGTTTTATTACATCTAATGCCATTTTAATGGGCTTGAGACAGGAGAGGGTGGGGGATCGTTGGATGATGTTTATAAACCACCACAAGGAATTCATCAGAGTGAAGAAGGTTGCAAATAGCAAAGGAACTCGACATTTAAAGAGTGTCCTGCCTCATATTCTGCATGATGATATTAGGACAAATGATGTAGTCATTTTAGAGAGCAGAGCTGTTAAATAGAACTTTCTGCCAGGAAATGTCCTATGTCTGTGCTGTCCAATGTGCTAACCACTAATCACGATAGAGTACTTGAAATGTGGCAGGTATTACTAAGGAAATGAATTTAAAATATTTTATTTCAATTAATTTAAATTTAAATAGTCACATATGTCTGTTGGCTACCGTATTGGACAGAACAGTTATAGAGCATCTCTAAAATTCCCCTTTTCAAGTCCTTCAAAGAGGCACACTCGAGTTATTTCTTAATATCTTTAATCATAGTGGGCAGATTAAATTGTTTGTACCCCTCCATTCCTGTAGTTTGAAATTATAGGCTCTTTCGGTACTGGTACATGATATTCTGATAATTATGGAAATGCTTTTTGGTGATGCACTGTAATTGTAATACTTTGTTCTAGGAGGATCCAGCCAGGCCTCGTTTGTGGACTGTGTTTTTAATTTTAATCTTAAGGGGCTATGGAAAGAGTATTTTGTGCATGAGCAATTTGTGTAAGGTCTATGCTAACATTAATCTTCACCTGGAAAGGCAGGGATTATAAAATCTTCCAATTCCTCCTGGAAATAGTGGGTAAAGGAAATTTAAGGGGTAGGTAGGAGTCTCCTGGAGGAAATCTGCCCTGGAGGAATGTTTTTAATTGGGTTCAGTTTCCCTCAAAAGAGTCCAGCAGAAGGGGCCCTCCTGAGGGATTTTCCCCTGTGAATAATTCTCCCATTGGTCACTTCTCTGCTATGTTCATCTAGAAACTCACCTTGGTTTGCATACTGTGACTTAAATCCTTCAAAAAAAAAAAAAAAAAAAAAGAAAAGAAAAGAAAAAGAAAAAGACCAATATTTTTCCTGAAATGTACATTTCCTTCCTTTAGGCTTATATGGGCTCTGGCTAGAAACTCAATCTGTGTGCCTCAATTCTACATTATATTTCAGTCATTGAAATCAGGCTTAATAAGAATTACTTGATACCTTAGGAAGCAGATAAGCCTTACTTTTTTTTCTTTTAAGCAGTCTTTTATCTTAGGCACAGGGATTTGCATTTTGAGAGTCTGTGCCAGCTGACTTGAGCCTTTACAGGTTTCAACTTGTTCAAGCCCTGCTTTGGTCCATTTCTTTCATTTCTGGGAGCTTCTGCTGCTGCCTCTCACGGCTTGAGGGTTCACCGTGGAACTCTAGTCCTTGTCCCCAACTGTCTTCTGTCTCTCCTTCAGCAATGACACTACAATACATCGTCCTTAAGAAGTTGGGATGGAACTTTGGTTACAAGCCGGTAGGCAAATCCCTTCCCAATGTGATTTCCTTTCTAGCTCTGCCCTGTTTCTCCTTCTGGGTCCTTTGTAGCCTTCTTTTTCAGATAACCTGGAAGCTGAGGAACCCAGGTCTTTTTGGATTTCTTTAGGTAAATGTTGTCCAATAGAACTTTCTGTGATGCTCAAGTTTTCTATCTGCCCTGGCCACATGTAGCTAGTAAGCATTTGAAATGTGGCTTGTGCAACTTATAACTGAATTTGTGATTCTACTAATTTAAATTAAGTTTAATCTAAATTTAAGTTTGTAAAGCTCCATATGTGCTAGTGACTGTCTTATTAAAAACAGTGGTTCCAGATGGGGTGCTTGATTTCAGTGCGGTGTCCTGAGGGAATGCCTTCTCTTGGCTGATCCATGGACCTCCACCTCCAGGAACAAGCTATGCCCATGAAAGAAACTTCCTTGGCATCTGAACTGACTTCCTTTTACTGATAGTTTTGACTAACTAAGCCTTGGGCTTTTTTATTTTCCTTTTTTAAAGTCTTCCCTGACTCTTCACACCCTACCTCATACTTGGGATCAACAGGTCTTTTTATTATTATTATTATTATTGTCCTGTTTCCTCTGTGAGCATATCCTGTTGCTTATTCTGTAACTGCAGATATGCATTAATATTTTACAAACAAGGAGGGTTTATCAGAAGAGTAGAAGGTTTCTCATGGAACTGAAGAGATGGGATGTGATTTGTGGCTTCGGAGGGTTTAGGGAAATGGAAAGCTATCAGCAACAGCGAGAATTTTCTGCTTACCAACTGCCATGTGCCAGGCAGTGTTCCCGGTTCTGGGAGTACAGAGGGGAGCTAAGAGAAGTCCGTGTACACAAATCAACAAACAGGATTAGACTACTATTGTGAGGACTAAGTGGCAGAGTGGGATGCTAGGTGTTTGTAATTTTAGAAACAGTGGTCAAGGATGGGCTATTTGAGGACAGACTGCAATGAAGTTAGGGGATGAGTAAGTTAGGGGATATTGGGGGTGAGAACATTCTAGCTAGAGGGGACAGTAAATACAAATGCTCTAAAACCAGTGTGTGCTTTTCATCTCTTCTTCTCTTTCCCCAACTCCATGGACTCTCACGAGCCTGACTTCTCTCTTTAAAAGAGTCATAATTTTTAGATACATACTTTTACATTGGAATCCATAAGAAATACGGCCAGTCTGCAACTCCATTGGTGTTGGCAAAAAGACTATGCTAGGATGGATAAGAGTTTGTGAATTGTAGTGAGCATGTACTTTCTCCGTCACCTCTGGGGTTATGCAGCATTTAATATATCTCTCTTCTCACCCTAGCTCCAGGTAGGCTTAATTTCATAGTTGAATAAATAAAATTCTTTGAGGGGAGAACAAATTGAAAGGGCCAAAGTTAGAGCTTGCATATAAACTCTTCTTCTTAAGGAGCAGAAAGCATTGTAATTTGACTTCCCAGTCTAAGGTATTTCAAAATGTTTCAAAGTGTATATAATTTATTACAGTCTTTCCCTTGGTGCTGTTATTTCAGTACACAAATGTGACCATTCCCCATAGATCGAAGGGGCCCACTGTATTCAAGTACTGTGTTAGAAGAACACATTTCAAGGGCTCTGTGTTCTCATTTTCCATATTAAAATGACTGCTGGAATCTGTCTTAACTCTACCACAGCCCAGTGACAATCAAATAACGTCATTGTGTAAATGCTGCTTTTGCTTCTCAGCAATTTTAGTGGGATTTTTAGGGCTTGGAAGGGAGTGATTTTTCACTCATTGGAAGGTAACATCCTACAAACTGCAGCTACGTATCTCACCAGAACCCTTTATGCTGTTTACTGCAAATAATAAGGTCATCACAGCAATGAGTAATGCCCGGGAAGGGCAAAGAGCAGCCTCACACTTTCTCACTCAACCACAGTGTGAGAAAACAAGCAAAATTGCCCAGTTTAAGGGCAGATTCTCAGATTTCGTTTCAAATTTCCTGCCCTTTGTTGTCCTTTCTTAAAGCCTTAACAATGCTTGAAACTTGTTTCTTTTTTATTTTACTTCCTCTGCTTGAAAAACAAGAAGGGGTAGGTTTTGGAGTTATCTCAGAAACCAAAGTGAGTCTGAACGTGCCTTTATTTCGTCTCTTACGCCCACCAGTCAGGGGTAGTTTGGCTGCTACAAATGAATTTAAAACCTCTCCAAATTCTTTTAGAAGTGGATCACTGTTTTAATATAACACTGAAACTACACTAGGAGTGGTTTCCACTTTCATTTCCTTAAAATGGGCCATGCCTCTTTTCCTTCATTTGCATTTGGGGGGATGAAAATTAGCCTTGAATAGATGTCATAGTGGAAAGAGCCTACCTTTAAATTTGGCTTTTAGTTCTTCAACCAGCATTTCGTGAGCCCTTATAATGACCAGACCCTCATCTGGGAATATCTGTGAGGGAGCAAGAAAGATGACAGTCCTGCCCTCATGCAGCTCATAGCCTGCTGTCTGTGCCAACCTCCATACGTGGTTTCCTCTTCTGTAAAATGTGAACAATAATCCTAATCTTACATAGCTATTCATCAGACATAATCAAGACTGATGAAGCACTAGAATGTTTGTATGCAGTGATAAAAAATACTGTTTTTATTATTACTTATCACTCAAGCTGAGCCTAGAGAATGCATTGAGTAGACATAAACACTTCTAATGCTAAAGGTTGTTGTTTTAAACTGTTACAGTAAATGTCTCTGCCCCCAAACAGAATTTCCTCTACATCCCTGGTAAAATTAGAGGAAATGCCTACAAGGGCTATACGGAAAGTGGTCCTTCATCACCTGCCATAATTTTCCTTCCTTCTGACCATGTGATGCGCAAATGATGCTGTGTAGCTTTGCTCTTGCAAGACTAGTCAGCTGCAGTGATCAGGTTTAGGTTTGTGTGTGTGTGGAGGTGGGGGGATGTGAGGTGTAGAACCTAAACAGCATACTAAGAAGTTTCAAACAGTGGGTTTCCTAATTAGCAGGGAAAGCAAACAAGCAAAACAAAATATGAAGTAGCACATACTTGATGGTCCTGAAGCTGTTTTTCTTATAAGCTGAAGAGGTTCTCATTCTATTTAACCAGGGCTGACAGGTCTAAGCTGGGGCATATTTGAATTATTCAGCTTTCTTGACCTTTTAGGGGTTGAATTGTGAATATTTTTCAAAAATGAAAGAAACCTTCAAGATCGGCATGTTCAGCCCACCCATTTGACTGTTCAGAAAACAGTGGTTGCAGAACTGGCCATGAGCACACAGCCAGCTCACTGTGGGTCCAGACAGAGCCTTTTCTCCTGCAACTTGTTTCTGCTTCCAACCTCTGAATTCTCCTCCAGTACAAATCATAGAGCAGTATTACAGAATTAATTTTTACATGAGGAAATGACTCAAGGAGGGGAGATTAAAGAACGTTGCTTTACAGATATATGTATATAGATGTCACATGACACTTATTAACTAGATAATTTTTTAAAAATATAATGAAATTGTTGCTCACATACTCCAATTCTGTCATTCAGCTCAATCGAAATGTACTGGGATTATCTCATCGGCAAAGAAAGCCAAACATGACTTTATTTCAACATTCTAAGGCGCCTCATTGCCTCCCCTTCTCTGCATGTCAAATTCACTAATTTTATTAGCATGTTGCCAAATAGGTGTCTCAAAGCCAGGGCAGATCAGCTCTTGCCTGATAACATGTTGGGCAGGAGTCAGCAGAGGATTTGAAAATTGAATTTGATCCTCAAGTTACTGTCTATTTGCCAAACCTAAGCTGGTTCTGAACAATATTTTAAAACTAAATTATTTGTTGGTTAAAATTATTTAAGCATCCTAAGCATTCTTGGGATTTTTATTTTAACAATGATTTATTCCATTATATCTCTTTGAAAGCTTTGAAGCAGAGTGTTAATAAAAAATAATTATTATATTTCAATTTGGCTATCCTCTCAAATCTCCTGAAAGGTTTTTGAGAAGTCATCAAACTTCTGAATAGGAATAGATATACCAAACTCTTGATTTTCTTGTCATGCCTTTCCTGTAATTTTCTTTGTGGGAGAGAGCATTGCATTGTGTTAATTTTCTAACAAGAGCGTGCTCGCATGGCACTTTGTATCGTCTAGATGGTTTTTACATGCATTGCAAGCATGTTTGCTCCTAAGAGGTACCATTTCATAGATCAGGAAGTGAAGGCTCTGAGAAGTTAAGTGGCTTGTCCATAGAGACACAGCTAACACCTGGCCGAGCTGGACTCAGACTCAAGTCTTTGACACCAAAACTCTTAGATTTCAAGCTGTCCTCCTTATGCATGTCTCCTACACTAAGTGAAGAAATCACACAAAACCAAACCACTTTTTTAAGAAACTTACTGCTCCCTTGCCCCCTCCACACTCCCCTCCATTCCTACAGGCTATGCCTAATGCCTTTGCATTCTACTTGAATGCCTGTAAAGCTCTGCTCTTAAACTTTCACAATGGAGATACCTATTTTGTTGTTGAGTATCAGGAAGGCTGGGAGCTAATGTGTGATATATGGCTCGGTCTCTCTTTAGCTGAATCTCACTGACCTTGGATAAATTATTTCACCTCTTTGGCCCTAAATTTCTCCATCTGTAAAACATTGATGACAAAATTACATGCTTCTTGTGATGAGCACGTGAAATAATCATCACAACGCTTAGTACTAGACCAGGCATTTTGTCTCCATTCAATAAATGGTGATAATAATAACAGGAATTACTATTATTATCCCACATGCATGTGATTTTTAAGCAGCTCTTTTCCTTGAACTGAAATGTGAAAAATCACATTAGAAAATTAAATCTATATTAGAAAAATACTCATATTAGAGAATTAAATCATGAATTTTTACATTCCAGTTAAACTCCAATGGTGGAAAAGAGAATTGAATGGATGGGTTAATTAAGTATTAATGTTAAAAATTCAGATGGCCCCAGGGCCAGGCAGTGGGTAGGAGACCAGAAGAAGTGGCAACGCTGAGGCAAACTTGAGGATATGTCCACCAGCTGAATGGAGCCACCAAACCTCACCTCCAGCTGACTTTTTATTTTCTTAAGCGAAGTTGGAAATCCAGGTTTTCATGTGAAATCTTTTAATTTTAAAACTTGATTCACATTTGAAAAACAAAGTTTAGGCCAAACAGAACACATCCATTGGCATTACTGGCTCATGCACCCACAGAGCAGTCCCTGCTTTAGCTTGTCCCAGCTGGATCTACTCCTAAGTTAAACGCAACCAAGCATCTTGAACCTCATGGTGTCAACCCTTAAAGAGCTACCTCACATGAGTGCAGTAGTATTCTGGCCCTGTTAGAAAGGGGGACTATGGGAATCATCTGCTTTGACCAATGTTTTCACATATTTATAACAAAACTCTAAGTGAATAAATAACCTTCCAGGCACTTTGCATAGCTCCGGACACTTGTAGCACTGAAGAAAGAGAGAAAAGCCTCTAAAGAGAAGTTGAACAGTGAAAAGCCTGATCTCATGGGCAATTGATAATTCAGACCAAATTCTGTGTTTAGTTGCAGCAAATGGTTTATTTCAGGTGCCTGTTTTCTGATTCTCTAATAGTTGCTACCTTTAAAAAAATCCCTTATTTATTATTAGATTTTGTTTGTTTTATTTTTATTTTTTACATTTTGCGTTAAGCTATCTCAACACTATAAGATAAAGTCTTGTTTAAATCGTAACTGAATAACTTATTTACAAAACCACAACTTCATTTAGACCTTCTCCATTTCCAGAACTCTTTGGATAAGAATTATTTTTGTACAAGTCTTTCATTCCCTGTAAGAATGTATGCATCTTGAGGAAAGGAACTGTGTCTTTCACTGGCCACCCTTTCCACAAAGGTTTAATATGAAGCCCCTCACAAAGCAGATGAATAATACATATTTGTTTATGTAAACTAATTTTTCTGGTAAGTAACAAATTATTTTAGCCTCATTAGAATGTTATAAAACTCCATAAATTGTGCACTCATTATCTTGTCTATATCAGACTGTGTCATTTACAGTGTTTGACTGTTACCAAGAGAGATTAATTGTATTAATCTTTGGGTATTTTCCTTGTTGCTACAGCACACTGTCCCTCTCATACCAACTGAGAGAGCATTGTTTTCTCAGTTGATATCTCTTTATGTAAAATACCAACTTTAAAAGCATTTCCCAGCAGAAGTTATTATTTTGAAAGTTCGTAAAATAGTGCTACATACTACCCAACCTGATTTACCATCCCATTTGCATTGATATGAACCAGTTTTTTCAACTGATTTCCTCTTTTCCTTTGTCTCAGACCCTACATGCTCCTGGTTCTTGGCTCCTCTTGCAGTCTCTAAAGTTAGGATTTGCTAGATAAATGCACTATTTACATGTACTTTGTTTATAAGAAATTAAAATTGACAAGCATTGATGAGGGCATTCTCTACAAACTGTTCCTGTCTTCCTAGCTTTCAGAAGTGAATTTTTTCCACATGGTCCCTATTAAAGATGAAGGAAGGTGACTGAGAGAGCTAAAATCCTTTCAGTTTTTTGAATATGGCAAAAGTGCTAGAATTTGAACTACTCCCTTTGGCAAAAATACAGATATTTCCAACTGCAAGAGCCATTTTAAATGTTTGGTTTTTGTCTCTTAGTATGTGACCTGATTCTGGGACATAGGCCCCCCAGAAAAGACAAACTCAGCAAGTGTTTGGAGAACTCAAACTGCACTTCATTCCTCAGTGGTCCAAGAAATTCAGGAATAAGCAAGAAAGCAGAATGGGTATATTTGGGAGTTATTTGGATGTATTTGGGTTGGGAATGTTAAATAGGGAATGATGTAATTGAAACTCCAGCTCAGTTATTTTATGTTTGTCACTGAAAAAAGCCAATTACTTTTCCCTTCAGCTACAACTTGTTTCATTCTGTAAACAGTTTCTTTAAAATGTCCTTGCAAATCAATTTTTTTAAAGTCATAGTTTTAAGGCAAAGTCAAGTTTCCAATTTGAAGCACCTTGTTGGATAAATCCCTTTGAAACATGAATAATCATCCTTTAATCCTTAATTTACCTGTTTGGTGAATATACATTTTTGTTTACCCAGCTTGCCTAAAGCAATGCATAGTAAACTATGAAAACAAAGTCGTGCCAGAAAGGGTACTGAAACCTAATCCCCAAAGCTAAGGTCCCTCAGCTGGACAAAGTCAAATTAGTGGGAAAACAGCCACATCAACACATGCACATACCCCTCCTCCAGTTCATTCTCAATTACCTACAAAATAGTGAAAACAAGGTTTTTAACACTTGTTAATTTTTTTATTAAGTAGTACATTTACATGGTAGAGAATTTAAAAATGACAGAAGGGCATGAAGTAAGATGTTTCTTCTCCGTTTCTGTTTCCTGGTTCATTTTCCATATACAGTCAAACAACATTCCCACTTTTTGGCATCTCCTCCCAGAGATAGAGTGTATATACAAGAATATGCTCTACATAAAACATGCACACACAAATACACAAACAGGCTGTGTCAGCCAGAGTTCCAGCAGCACACAGATGGCACACTCAAGTTAGGATGATTTGAGGAGGGTTTAGCTCAGGGACTATTTACAAAGGCGTGGAAAGGGTGTGAGGAAACCTCAGGTGACAGTGCAGTTCCCTGGGACTAATGATAGCTGTCTTGACCCTCTAGGCCCAAAGGGGCAAGGACAGGGCCTCCATCTGCAGTGGAATGTCCCTTAGTTGACAGGCCCTTTAGTTGAAGGACACAGCTGGCTGGATAAAACCCCACAGGAAGGTAACCAGAGTAGCCAATACCTCAAATGCCCTCTCCTCTTATATACTGCTGGTTCTCCTCATTGGCCAAACCTAACAAAAACTTGAGGGTGAGGCAGCCAGTTGATGTAGGCTGTCAAGTTCAGTCTTCTGGGGCAGAGAGGTAGGTGACAAAGAGCAGATCTTGAGGGGCAATAGAAGCTATCCAGTGCTAGCATGGTTTGCACCTTGCTTGTTTCATTGAATGCTATAGCTTGGATACCAACCCTTATAAAGATATCCATATGGAGCTGCCTCCCACTTTTTAACCATTTCTTTGTGTTCTGCTTTTGGATATTGCGTAATTTGTTTTTAGCAGTTCTCTATTGATGAACATTTAGGTTGTTTGCAATCTTTCACCCTTACAAACAATGCTGCAATTAATTTACCAGTGAATGTCATTTATTCTTAGAAGGGAAAGTGCTAGGCAAAATGCTATTTGCATTTGTAGTTTTGGCATATACCCTAGAGAAGTTATACCAGTTTACACCGCACCAGCTTTGTGAGGGTCTGTTTCCCCACACCTTGCCTAACCCACTGTATTATCGGACTTGTTGCTCTTTACTAGTCTGAGACTGGTGAAAAATGATCTGCATTTTTAACCTGCATTTCTCTTATTAGCAATGAGGTTGACATGCCTTTGGTTTTAAAGTCTTTATTCTTTAGTGATTTGTAAGGGAACTACACAACAGCATAGAGAACTTGTAGGATATACCATTTGTTTCCAGCAAGCATTGACATTGATTTCATAAAATGGCATTAATTCTTCTGGCATTTATTGAGCACTTACTGTATACAAATCAGGATTTATAAGGCAGGTTCTTTATGAGTTTCAATTATGCAATAGATGTTGAAGCAGGGAATATTCCTAAAATGTCAATGCTCTTTGACATAATCATGAGGTATTTTTTGTTGTTTGTAATTGTCCAAAGTATTTGATGAGGGAGGCAATTGCTTGGGAATGTCTTTCGTGAATTGTAACGCAGAGTATCCTCTTAGGTTGCTTGACTTGCTTCTCTTTTCTGACAGGGAGCATGTGTGTGACAGGCCAGTAGACTTGTCCCACCTGGTCTCGAGGGCCGTGGGGTATTTTTTTGCCAGCATCACAGACCAAGGCGGTTCTCTGCCAGATGGTTGCTGCAGTGTCTGGCTCCAAAATGCCAACTGCAATTAAAACCTTCTTTCAGAGAACATGTCTTTCAATTCCGGGTCCATATGGTGGCCAGCGCCTCAGGGCCCTTGATTGTCTGAGGGGCTAAATTCAAGAGAAAAGCAGATGGAAAAAATCGTAAGATGAGAAATGCCTGTAAAAACGTGAGAAATAGGTATTGAATTTTTCTAGATTCAAAATGAGTGGAGAAAGAGAAATAATGGCAAGTCAAAACTGGGTTCTCCAAAGCCCTCCTACTCAGTGTGTGATGGACTAAAGCATTGATATCCCCTGGGAACAGAATGTCAGCTTCCACCCGGGGCCTGTCAGGTTAACAATATTCCTGAGGGATTGTTGTACACATTACCATTTGAGTTGCACTTCTCTAAGGCATTGGTGGTTCTAGTCATCAGTTACCATTTATTGTTCTCTGAGCACCTACATTTAGTTGTATCAATTTTAATGGTTCTGCTGTGAAATACATGGTATTAAGCAAGACATCCATGGGTGTTTGTAGGATAAATGAATTCTTAAGTGGTCCCCAAATTATACCACAAAACAACAGTAGATAGATGCATGAATTCAAAGATACATGCATCTATTTCTAGCAAAGTGTTCAGGATTATTTGTGAAATCTTGAGATTTTGTCTAACAGTTCAGCTAAAGGTAGACACCACTCCAAAGATAGGGGCTATGAATTGGTACCCCAGATTCCTCATATTTATTTGCAGTAACTCTAAAGCTTATTAGGTTGTTCATCTCTGATCTTCAAACAAAGGTAACAGTACAGTTCCAAAAATAGACACTGCTAAGCTCTTAATTTATATGCTCAAGACCTGGAACCTCTGTCCCCAGCTGATGAGTTTGGGGGAAATGTGTCAAAATGAGGAAGGCAGTATGACCTAGACTGACGGTCCCGATATTACTCATGGTGAAGAGAAGTGAAATATGATGGGCCATGTGATACTATCATACGCTGGAAGGAGCTGACCATGTTCACTTCCTTTAGGGAATGAATTTCTAGGTGAGAGGCATTCTTGCTGGAAACCCTTTCTAGAGAACTTTATGGATAGGCAATTTGACTGTTATGGGTAGAGAATTCTCTAAGGATCATCATCTGCTCACAGAGGATCTACAGGCATTAAAACACATTGCCTTAACATGAGAACACCTTAGCTAAAGACACGGGGGACAGTAATTTAACAACCTAAATTGAAAGTAATTTTGAAGTTGGGTTAGGGTTTGCTATAGTTGGTTGTGCTATCACATTCTAGAAGTATTAAAATAATATCTTTATTCCTCCCTATTCACATATATGCATTTACTTCCCTTTCCTTTCCTTTGGCTTCACCAACATTAACTGAACATACGGAGATGTTGTTCGATACCTGGGGTTCATAACTGGGCTCATCTTTCCCTGTGGAATGAAATGCACAGAGTAATTGTGCATACAGTGAATGACCATCATCCCCTTTCTCCCCCAGCTCCCCAGCCCTCCACCCCACTATGATTAGCAGTATACTGCTTAGCATGTTATCAGTGACTCTTGAGGACTCTGGCAGCTGCTTGAAATTTTTCAGCTGGGACTTATGGGCCTTTAAGGCATCTGTGAACCCTGTGAAATTATGAGCAAAATTTTGTATTTGCGTTTTTGTGAAGCAGGTTCATAAAGATTTTTAGCAAAATTAGTGAGGAGAGACACCCCCAAAAAGGTTAAGTCACTTTGTCCTCTGAAGGTAACTCCATCTCTCTCTATGTATGTATTTACAACATTCTTGGGGGCCCATATTGTGTAGTGCAAAGAGCACCGGGGGCTTAAAGCCGGAGGAAAATGCATGTGCCTTCAGGGCCAGCAGGAATTGTTAAGCTGGGGAGCCTCTTGGGGTCAGCTAATAGGGAGTGGCTGGCTGATGGTGAATTGTAGTGAGATTAAAAGGCTTTCCAATTAAAATAAAAATGCTAAAAAGTCTGTTGGCCTTAGCAGTGGTAACTTTTGCTGTAATGAGGGAAAAAAAATGAGACCTTCCTCACTGGGTACTTTTGAGGTTATATAAGCAAACAGTCACAAGTAAGTGCTCCATGAGGGTAAATTCCCTTTGTACACTCCCCTTTTCCCTCCCTCATATGCAGAAGTACAGAGTATACTTGGCTGTTTGCCTTTTTCCTAAAAATTCAATGGACACGTGTTCTCTTCCAGGACCTCTCTGTAAGTCAGCACACTTTGTACACCTGCACATCTCCAGGGGCATCTTTTGCACAAACAGGAGCATGAATGGTGCCCCCTTAGGTGTGCAACTCATTAGCCCTTTCGTGTGTGTATGTGTGTGTGTGTGGCCCTCTTTTTTCTCTTCTCTATTGATTCTTTGTCTTTGGCAGGCATCAGACCAAAATCACTTATACTTGCTACCACAACTGGGTCTGCCACTGCTGCTTCCAGCACCAGTCTCATCAGTTTTTCTTTCTTTCCTATCACTCCTGACTTGTGTCGCTTCTCTCACACTTCATAGCTTTTGCTAGAAAAACACTGACTGGTCTGGAAATGGCTTCTTTCTATCTGAGACATGAAACAGTTAATCACATTTCTTTAGGTGCATGTTTCCTCAAGGACATTCTTGGCTGCCCTGCACCGTCAAATACATTGTGTGTGTGTGTGTGTGTGTGTGTGTGTGTGTGTGTGTGTGTGGTTTTGTTTTGTTTTGTGCTTGTGTTTTTTCAACTGATTTCAGGTCAAGGTTCTCAACCTTTGTTGCACATTAGAATCATCTGTGGTGCTTCTAAATACCTTGATGCCCAGGGCACCCTCCAGAATAATTAAATCAAAATATCTGGGGTGGGAAACAAGCTACACTATTTTTTAACTAATCACCCAATATATTCCAACATGCCACCAAAGTTGAGAACCACTCATTTAGCCTAAAATCCTAAAATGCTGGAAGGCTGAATTTCAAGTCATGAAAGTTTGAAAAGTTTGAGAACAGTAAAGCTGTCTAACAAGCAAATAGATGTTTGTCTGACACATACCATACACACACACACACACACACACACACACATAGACACATGCACATAAAGGTCAAATAAAAAAGGCAGCCCAATTTCTTTTTGCTATGTCAAATATAGGGAAAACTAAAAGTTAAATTTGGTTGTTTTGCAAATCGATCCAAATCTAACCATTGTGGAAAAAAATATATATGCATTTTTGTGTTAGTCCCAAATTTAACGCAAGGTTCAGAGAGCATTTCTGTCTGTATTTTTAGCTAAGCATAGAGCTCTTGGCCTGGGAGACACTGAGAATTTCAAAATAGTTTGTTACCTAAAAATACACTTCCTGAAATGAACTTCAGGCCTGGGCGGGATGAATGGGTTTATTTTTTTCTTCTATATTTAATGTTGCCACAAGAAAGCAAATCTTAAATTTATGTGTGTTTATATTTTTAGACACCCAGGAAACAGGTGTTGTGCCCAAGTAACAAAGAGAGTTGTGTGGCACAGTAAACTATCCATGACAGAAATCTAAAATTCACAGAACAGGGAGCGACTGTAGAAGGCATTGGGCAGTTCCCCTGGCTTTAGGGAGGAGCACTCTTAACCCTGTGCAAAGATGAAGAGGTTCTCTCCTGTGTCCTCCAACACTGGTGCCTCCAACAGCACACCTCCCAACTTCCTAACAGTGAAACACTGGTTGCAGGCCACCTGTGATGCTTAATTTTTCTTCATCTAGTGTATAAATGCAAGTTTTTCATGTTTGTTGATTGACTGCATAGTAGCCTCATCTTAATTCACTTGACTCTACAAATGCATGCCTTTAATTACCACCATTGCCAGTGGAAATGGGATCTCACTGAGGAAAAGGATGGGGAAAGGAATATTAAGCCTTTTTTATTGCCTCAGCATGCAGCATGTGTGTTGCAATGAATAGTCTATCTTCAGTATTTTATTTGAATGAATGTGTATGAGTATTGCCTTCATGATCATACTCCCCTGTTAATTTGGGCAAAGAAGTCCTATATCCTTTCTCACTTGCTATAAAGGGCCAAATCTGAACTAATTGCATTTATTCCTTTATTTGTTCATCCATTTACTCATTCATGCAACAAATATTTTTGGACTCTTTCTATGTGACAGATCCTCTTCTGGGCACTGAAGATAGAGTGTATAAACCAGGTGGATAAAGTCTTGAGGAGATAGTCTCATGGGCTTGCATTTTGGTGGATGAACTATAAGAAACTAAGTGATTGAGATTGTGTGGAAGATAAAACAGTCCTGTGGTAGTTAGTTGTTGGTTACTCAAGAATGAAGAGGTGACATTTAACCAAAGACCAGAAAAGTAAGCAAAATCAAACAAAGGGAATAGCAAGTAAAAGGCTGAGGAAGGAAGGAACTTGGCTTTCTCCAGGAAAGGCCCATGTGTTCTAAAAGGTAATGAGTAAGGAGTAAAGGAGGAGTGAAAGGGATGTGGTAGAGAGGAGCAGGAGGCAAGTCCTTGAGATGGGACTCAGCTTTGCTTTGCCTTCATAATCCCACAATACCAAGCACTGGCTTGGTATTGGGTCTAGAAGACACTCAGTAAGTGTTGGTTAATATACTGTTTACTTTAATGCAATGGAGAGGAGTCAGTAGAGCCAGCCCCTTACCAAGAAGACCCTTATAGCTCTTTTGGGTGTTAAGTCAGGAAAATGATGGCAACATCTTGCCTCTCTGATGGTTTCTCCATTGAGCTGGCCAACTCCTTTTTGTGCTTTATGACTCTGCTTCATCAAGAACTCTATCTGCCCATCTGGGCAATGGCTCTTGTCTGCCTCCCACATCCCCTATGTTTCCCTCTATTTTAGATTACCCTGTCCTGTTGTGTTTTCTTGTCTGTTCAGCCAGTTAATCTACAGTTTCCTTAAGGGTAATTTTCATTGTGTTCCCAGCACCAGTACGATTCATTGGGCCTATATATGTTTCTTGAAAAGATTTTTGTAGGAAGAGGACCCTATGATAATCATTGACAAAAGCAAGAAGTTACTCAACCCCCCAATACCACTTCCCCATCACCACTGTACAATGTCTTTCATTACAAATTACATACATGAGAGAAATTTCTAATCTGATGGGAAGGGTTGTTTTTTTTTTTTTCTTTTTTTTCTTTTTCTGTATTCTTGGCATCAAGTTCATTTGGAATTTTGTAACATCTTCAGGAATTCATTGGCAGGCTGCATAATGGTTGTATAATTATTTAATGAATCTTTCTCTTCCCCCCAGTTAACAATGACATGATGGTCACTGACAACAATGGTGCAGTCAGGTTGCGGCAACTGTGTAAATTCTGTGATGTGAGATCTTCCACCTGTACCAACCAGAAGTCCTGCATGAGTAACTGCAGCATCACATCCATCTGTGAGAAACCACACGAGGTCTGCGTGGCTGTATGGTAAGAGCCTTTTAAGAAACCTTTCTCTCTTTTCCCCTTTTTATAAGTAATGCATGCTCATGGTGCATAAAGTGTGTCTCCATCTCCTAAGCATGGATACCCATCCCATTTCCCTTCTTTCAGACCATCGCACTTTCAATTATTAAATGTAGCTTTCCAAGGATGATCTGAATTCTCAAATGCACACCTATGTGGGTTGTGTAACAGTATGTAAGGTGACCTTTTCATACGTGTGACAAATCTGGGGACCTTTCCTTACATCAAGAAGAGGGATTTTGCTACTTTCTAGTCACTTAACTGACACCTTCTCAGTGCCCCATAGTGACACTGGGAGCTTTTCTCTCCTGAGACAGTCTCGGTTCTATTGTGGAGAAGGAGAGGAGATGAAGGGTGGGCTGTTGGAAAGGGCAAACACACTTGGCAAGAAAGGGGAAGCACTTGGGGAACCAGAGAAAGAACTCATTCCTTAGTCAGAAGCTCTGGTTACATGACTTGTGTATCCATTTGGCTTCACACTACATCTTTTTCTTGGATCAAAGTCTCCTCTCTCTCTCTTTCTCTCTTTCTCTCCCCCCACCCTCTTTATCTCACTCTCACTCTTATTCTCAGTCTTTCTCTTTCTCTCTTATGCCCCACCGCCACCACACGCTCAGCCCTAATATAGTTCTTTATATATACACAATCGGCACTCATGAAACATCCAGTTAACTTACAGTTACAGATTGGGTGCATGGGCAAGAGATAAAAGAAAAATATCTTGAAAAGATTTCCAATTTTATGAAAATATATGAATTTATCTCTTTCAGTAGATTAATGAGATGTAACATTTTGCAGACTTGTTCTGATATTTTGAACATATCGGTTCTTTTAAAAAAAAAACAAAAAACCTATATGTCTCCTGGCCAGCTGGCAAACAAAAATATAAATCTGAATATCTTCTCTTTCCCCTTTTTGTTGGGAACAAGTCTTTTGAGACTTCCTGCAGACCACATATAGTTAGCCTTGATAGTTCTGAGAGCCTTGCAGAACTGGTTTCTTAAGAACTAAAGGAAAATTAACAACAAAGACTTGTCACGACAGCTTGCCTCATTCACGTCTAGTTCTGGGAGATGCTTTTGAAGAAAGGTTTTGACAGACAGTGTGTTCAGAGGAAAGGGGCTAGTGTGGGTAGAGGTTTGGAACACATGCCATCTGAGGAACAGCTGAGGCAAGTAGACATGGGTAGTCTGCTAGAAGAGAGGACACAAGATTTGATGACAGATACTTGAGGGGCTCTTTGATGGAAAATATGATAAACTTGTTCTTCATAACTCCAAAGGGCAGAAGAAGAGGTCATAAAACCTGTGCGACAGATTTTTTCTCGGTAGAACTTGAAACATTTCCACAATCATAGTTTCCCAACAGTGGAACAGGCTTCCTTCTCTGGAAGAGTCAAGTAAGGTTCAGTAAAGACTGGATGAGTTCAGAAAAGTTCAGGAAAGATTAACACCAGACCAGATGACCTCAATGACTTCCTTCTATGGTTCTGTTCTCCACTGATGTCTTTACTTAAACACCAAGTGTTACGTGAGAGCTTACTTCTGCTACAGAAAAGAGACTCTTTAATTAAGACGTTTTTCTCCCTGACTCATAATACAAGTCCAAATTATTGAATGTGAATCACATCTCTCTGGAATAGAGTCTTTGCTACTCTCAAAAAATGTGATCATGTATAGGAGAGGAAACCTCCCCATCCCCTGTATCCCCACTCTAAAGAGTAAATATAGTGAATGCTACTTTTACCAGTTTTGGCAAAAACAAACACTCCTGTGTTGTGGGAGCGTAGATAATGAGTAAGAGAAGTGGAGTGGATGCACTGGTGTGCCTCCCAGATCCTCCTTCCAAGCAAAGTATTCACTCCCCCAGCTGCTGGGAGTGGGAACGCTGGCTTCTGAAGGCTCACCCCAAGTCCCTCCACTGAAGGAAGCTGCTTCATTCAATGTTGCCCTCTCCTCAGGGGCAGCCAGCACCCCATGACTGGTTGATGCAGAGGTACAAAAGCCTGACCACTTTGCCTCAATTTGAGACAACCTTGAAAGGCCATCCCAGTTTCAGAGCTTCTGTAGGATCAGCTGAGGCATCTGTTGCAATTTGCACTGCAGTTCAACTTCTCCCTCTGTGCATTTCTGCATTTTTCAATCCCTTACAGGTTCATCTCCAAAAATCTTCCTGCATAGAAACCTCAGAACCTCTAACTCAGTACCCAAACTAAGATAGTAGGCTATTTTTAAGATAATCACCAATTGTGGAAACTGAGAAGCTCTACCGTGATAGTACTTTTAGTGTTCTTTTCATTCATACACCAATTCATTCATTCACTCCTCCATTCATTCACTCGACTGTCTGTTATATACCCATTCCATGTAAAATGCTTAAGTTCTTTCCAAGGATAGAAATATTTTGAAACCAAAATTAATTTCATTACTGTGGTTTTTGATGACTTCTTCAGTGACTTAGAGCAGGGCAAAAGTAAAGTCTGAATTGATTTCATTATTTTATATCCAAAGATATTTTGTGAAGTTAGCTCTGCCTGGCAGGGGGCGCTGTTACAGGAGTGAGTGGAGAAAGCACTTAAGGGCTTTATGGAGACCTGAATATTATTGTTGAGTTGCTCTGTGTGAATTTAGTTCTCTATGCAGCTGGGAAGTAGAAGGCAAGAGGGCAGGAGAGCCTTTGTGTGTCTCAGCCTCTGCAAGAGCTGCTGAATGATTATGGAACAGCTTTTCTTCATGGCTCACAATTCTTTCCTAATCCCAGTCCTTGGCCTCTAGAAGCTTCATGAAAGGCCTCATGCTTTTCCCTGGGAGCATAGAGGATTCAGTATGCCTTCATTTTGTCATCAAAAACAAAACAAACAACCCTAATTCATTGTCATACACACCTACGCGCGCGCACGCACACACACACACCACACACTACTATCGGGGCAATAAGGGAGGACACTCTTGGACCACAGCCACAGGTTTTACAAAGGAAGTATGACAGCTTTCGGATTAAGGAGGTAGGTTTTTAAATATACAGCTTTTGTTGAGTGATGATGTCTATGTAAATTTCATTTAGTTCCCCGTTAACCACCCTAAAGTTGGATTCTGATTGTCACTCTTCCTTTAACAGTAGGGGCCTGCTCAGCAAGAAGTTTCTCTTCCTGAGCTGGCTCGAGTTTTAGCTGCAGCCCTTGACCCTTGAGCTCTTTCACTGAGGGGCACACATGCCTGAGTCAACTCTGGGCAGCATGGATGTCATAAACACGGACTCTATTCCTGGTTAGGCTGTTCTATCCTCACCCCCAAACCCAATCCCCTTGTTAACATTTTGTTCTTTAGTGTCCTTGAATTGGGCACCGAGAAGGTGGGACTAGTCAAAGTTGCTCCTTCCCTTGTGGGTATGACCCTGCCCCCTTTCCAGATGGCAGCTATATCTTAGATGCTCTTTGCTCCCAGCCTACCTTCCATTTTCTTGCTGTGAGCAGTGAGTGTATGTGTGTGTGCACACACGTGTTGGCACATGTATGCACTCCTGCATGTACTCAGAATCCTTCCCCTAGGAAGTTTACACTTCAAAACAGATTGAATCTATCATGTCATTTAAGGACTAATTAGCCCCTCCCTATGCTCTGCCTCTAGTTGTAGAGAATACCACTCAGGTCAGCAGGCATCTGAAAATGGCAGAGATGGGAGGGAGGCTGTCAAGCCCATCTTGCTACTGAACAGAGTTATCCAAGATGGAAAGTTTGTGAGGGGAGCAGAGGAAAGTAGGCAGAGAAGTAATGCACTTTTCTCAGGATGCCAGATTTTTATTTTGGCATTTCCAATTATAATGCTGAACATTAATCATGTCATTTTTAATGTAATGTACACTTACAGCCAACTGAGCATTTTCTAGGGCCAAGGTAAAATGCCACTTGAGAGATTCTCTGAGCCCTTAGCTCAATTAGGGTCCAAATGTGTCATATGAAGAGGTAATAAATGTAGAAGTAATTAGTTTGTGATAACATAAAATATTTCACCAAGCTGTCAATGGAGAACACCCTGCAATTCTTTCCCATGAGTTTTAATTCTTTTTTTCTCTATTGTTCCCTCCTGGAATTCAGGAAGCTTTAGTTTTTCATCTAGGAAGCTCCTTCCCTTTTTCTCAGCAGAGCTAGTTGTTGACACGGAATATGTCTCACACTGTGCTCTGGGGCCCAGCAAAATACAAAATAAGACAACACAGAGGAAATGTGACTGTTTTGGCAGGCACACTCTTTGAGGACAGGTTAGTTAGACATAAACCTGATTCTGCCAAATAAACTAGGGATGCAGTGTGAACTTTCCAGCACATTTAAGATGGAAGGTTTAAATTGTCCTCGGTAGCTAGGAAACCTTTCTTTTTCTAGCCACTCTCCTTTAATGATTTAGTTAAAAGTTAATGTGTAAAATTCTTCAACAGAATAGTCCCCAAGGGAAGGCCACATCTTTATAATCATAAGTGGGTTCTCAGACTAAGCAAAGGAAACACTGAAGTAAGTAGAAAAAAGCACAGGACAGTATAGGGCAGCCTGCTAATAATATTGGAGAACTGGAACTAGCTGCCATTGTTAGAGACAAGTGCATGGAGGAAGCACAGTCCAGATTGCCTTTGTGTTTGCTGAAAGCATTTTCTACCCTCCTCTCTCTCCATGAAATGCTGTGCCTTAGGAGAAAGAACGATGAGAACATAACCCTAGAGACGGTTTGCCATGACCCTGCAGTTGTCTACCATGGATTTTTTCTGGACGATGCTGCTTCTTCAAAGTGTATTATGAAGGAAAAGAAAAAGTCTGGTGAGACCTTCTTTATGTGTTCCTGCAGCTCTGAGGAGTGCAATGACCACATCATTTTCTCGGAAGGTGAGTTTTCTTCTCTCAAGGACCTGGCCTATCCTCCTCTGTGTTGATGTCTGGTATCCCTGATCTGCAGTCTCTCAGAGCACATCCTCCTGGAGCTGATGCTGGAGAGTGAGCTTAGGTTCTGTGGATTGGGAATCCATTCACCTGGTGGGAAGAGGTGCTTAGGAGGGCACTGGGTTGGTTCTGGTCCTTTTCAAATCTGGCTCATCTGGGCCCACATTTTTGTTTATCTTTGACTAATAGTTTCTTTCACATAGAGCAGTGGTTCTCAAAGTTCCTGAACCAGCAGGAACCTAGAAATGCAAATTCTCGGGACCCATCCCAACTATGAAATCAGGAACAATCTGTGTCTTAACAAGCCCTCCAGGAGATTCTGATGCATCCAAAATTTTAGAACTAATGGTTTAGAGATTTGGAGGGAGTTGTTTCATCCAGGAGGAAGGGAACTATCCTTGAATCAATTCAAGTGTTTTCTTGTACGTATTCCTAGGATTTGACTAAAGGGTACTTACCATTGGTCTCCTTTGAGAGAAAAATTCAAACCCATCAAACCAGGAAAAAAATAGATTAGAAACTAAAACCCATTCTCAAAGTCCAGTGCTTGCTCAGTTGGAAAGAAAGGCAAACACTATTCCCTCAATTGAAAAATTATTCAGTGATTTTTAATTACAAATATAGTATTTGTGCCTTATAGAAATTCAAACAATCCAACAGTGTGTAACAATTAAAAAATGAAAATACATTTCCTTTATCCCTTCACTCCTAACCCAACAGATGATCAGTATTGACAGTTTGCTGGATGCACGTGTCTCCCTCATTCATTCATATTTTCTCTCTCTCCTTCCCTCTTCCCCTCTCTTTCTCCATTCCATCCATCCATTCTATCCACTATCCTTTCAGTACAAACATTTGCTACCTTTTTATTACTCAGCTACTTTTACACCTCATTCTAAAGAAGTCAGTACATAGAGATACACTGCATACCTTTTAATCATTATCCAGAATTTCATAATATGTATTTGTCTTCCATGACTGATTTAACCACTCTGTTTTGATGGATTAATTAGTTGTCTCCAGTTTTCCACTTATTGCCACATTGAATATCTTTGTATACATATCTTGTATATATGTAATAGTATTTCTGGAAGATAGAGTACCAGAATTTAAGTTTTTGGCTCAAACGTTCCATACATTTAAATCTGGATAACTGCTATTAAATTTTTCTCTCTAAAAGAAAAGATTTCTGAACATATGGATTTCCATAGGCCCTTTCCAAAATTGGCCATGACAAGTCTTTTAATTTTGCCAATCTGCTAATTAAAATAATCTTCTCTTGGTTTTAGGAATATAAATTCCGAGTGGGGAAGTTTATTTTAGCCCTAAATTTCTTGGTCCTCGAATAAGTATGATTCAATTAAAAAAAAAATCCTCTTGGAACACAAGATCTGACTCTACCCCCATCCCTGTGTGTCTCACCTATGCAAATATGTTCTCACATTTCTGTGCATGGTGCTCAGCAGCAGTGCAGACCTATCTCTTCTCTCTCTGCCTTCACCTACCTCCACTTTCTCTCTCTTCCTGTCCAGCTCCTCACCTATGTCTGCTTCTCAGTGCACTGATGGCAGGCATGCACCACTTTCCAAAATCACTCCTGCCTCCTATTTTCTCATCCTATAAGCCTTCCATTTCTCTCATTTTCCTGGTATGAGTTGATTTAGGAAGGGAAAATATAAATAGATTAAATCACACTGAAACATGGTAACACCTGAAATCCTGGATTAACATGTCAAGTTTCTCCAGGCAGCTCATCTTTTAAAAGAAGACCTAGATTAAGTCAAAGGCATTAATCTCTAATGTAGAACATCCAGGCATGTTTACTACCATCTATGAAACTTACCTATTTCTGCATATTGGCTTGCCCACAGTGGAAAAGTTTATTTCATCCCAAAGGGCAAATGTTGATAAATGGTCTGCAAGTCATGTTATATATACATTTTACTAGAAATCCTTAAGATGTTAATGACTTTAGTTTTCAGTGTATTTCAACTCAGGTGATAATCATGGGTTTCCATTTACATTTTTCCTCTTATTCATTATCAGACTGCTATTTCTTTCCTTGTGAGTTGAGATAATCAGCATAAAGGCAATTTCTCATTCTACGACTCACAAAACCCAGCACAGCTGATGACTCAGATGTCAGGGTGCTTATTAGAGTCTTCTAGAAAGTGCTGGGGGTGGGGGTTGCTTTAAACATCACTCTTCTCTGTGGTGGGTGTTTCCCCCACTTGAAATATGACGGATGTTAGGAGCAACATTTTAGGATCCATTTCTCTTCTTATTACCACATCCACTTCTTTATACCAAGGAATGAAACTCCGGAAGCAATTTTTATTTCTCCACTCCAATTACTGTCCCCCCAAGTCAAGGAAGATAGTGAAAACAAAAGTGTTTTACACTGTCTTATTATTTGTACAGTACCCCGTTCTTGTTGCCAGATTTCTCATCTACAAATCCACAGTAATTACTTCCATCTTCCATTTTTCTTAAATATATAAAGAAAAAATGTTGAGATACAAGATTTTTCTTTTTAAATGTAGGTCTTTATTTTCATTGCTGTTATTATCGATGGCTGTCTCACAGTGAGAATGTGTGTTTGCTGTGTGGGGTGCTAAGCCCTCTCCATGGCATGGCTCCATTCATCCTCATAGCCATCCCATGAAACAGCCACTTTATGGATGGGAAAACCAAGCTTAGAGAAGTTCAACCATTTGTCCAGTATCAAAGAGCTAATGTGTGGCAGAGCTAGGATTTATAATGGGCTTTGTATGGCACGAAAACCTGTGAAAGCCTGCCTTCCTTTCTATCTCCTTCCCTTCTCCCTCCTTTACCCTGAGACTGCCCCCATTGAGCATTGTGCCCTGCCCAGTGGTTTTCCTGCTCACTAAAGTGGCCAAGGGCAGGCAGGAGTAGAAGACTAACCAGAAGGAGGCAGGACCCTGTTCTTCACACCTGTTCCTGTCAGTCATGTCTCCCAGTCCTGTCTCTGAAGATACCCTCTGGCCATGAGATTTTGTGTATATTTCCAGTGATGTTAGGTTCTACCCCTGTGCTCATTAGAACGTTAATTCCAATGAGAAGAGAGGAGATTTGTCCTGGTCTTTATTGACGACCGGGTAACAAATGTCAGTCAGACAAGACCCACCAGGCTCCAGGACAGAAGAGAGCGGAAGCTGTGGGGGAAGCCATCCTGAGCGACCAGCTGCCCTGTTTACTTGCAAATGACACCTACTTTCACCCTCAGGGCAGAATATGGCAAAGACCACATGTGATTATTCATCTCCAAACCTTTAAGAATCGAACAACCACTCACAGTTTTAATCATTCCATCAGTGGTTGCCAAGTGCAGTAGAGACAAGTATTTTCAATGAAGAGCACTGGGAAAGGACACGATTTCTGCTATTTTAGACCAGAGAGAAATAGTCATTAGTGTAATGGGTAAGAGTGGAGATGGAGCCACGTTTCCTGGGTTAAGGCTGAATCTACCACTTATTAGATTTGCCACCTGGGGCCAGTTACCTGACATCTGTATGCTTCAGTTTCCTCATCTGCAAAATGGAAATCAAAAGTGGGTGGTGGTTGTGCGGATTAAATTAATTAATAAATTTACTCATGTAAAATGTTTACAATAGTGCCTGGCACAGTTAGTTCTTAGTATAACTACTTGGGCCTTTTATAGAGGTTTTGGGCCTTTTGCTTGTCTGAAAGACTGGAAGCAGGCTTGTTTTGTGCTTCCAGCTTTGAGGTTTGTAGTTTAGTTCTGACCTTGGCAAGTGAGCAGAGTATTAGGACGCCTCTGGGTATCACATCTTTTTGGAGGGGGTTGTTCTGCTTTATCCCTACCTCATTCAGTTTCTCTTCTTCTCCACATGCCTTCACAATGGAGAGGGGAGCATGCTGAGTCTAGGATTTCTAGTCGAAGCTAACCACATCCCTGACATGGTTGGATAATATTACAAATTAGGCATATTGTTCCTGTTTTGACTCAGAATCACGGCAGGAGGCAGCTAAATAAAATTGGGATGACTCACAAGTGCTTTCAGATCAGCGATTAGGGTCATCACAATTCTGCACTTGCCAGAGGGAGCCATTCCCCCTTCTCTTTCAGAGGAAAGCTTGCTTTAGGCCCATGTGGACTTCTCTTTGAATGGCAGTGCCACTGTTGACTAAATGACAGTGGTATTCATGGCCAGGGATTGTTGAGGGAATTTAATGAGCTGATGCTTGTGAGTGCCCAGCACAGGAATTGGCATATAGTAGGTGCCTTCCTTACTCATTCTCCCCTTGGGTAAGGAGAACACTCTATGCCAAGGAACACACATCTGTGAATGTTATAAAAAATTGTTCACAGTCTGGCAAATCAGCATCACAGGAGAGCTTGTTAGAAATTCAGAATCTTGGGACCCTCTCAGACTTATTGCATCAGCACCTGCATTGCAACAAGGTCCCCCTGTGATTTGTCTGCACATTGAAGTGTGAGAAGCATGCTGTGTGAACTAATGCAGGTAGAGATGGAACCAGAGACGTGTGCCTTGTTAACTCTATTCTACTAACTTGCTGAGCTAAGTGGCCCAAGAGGAATACATTTGTTCTTCAACCTGGTCATTTGGGAATGAGCTAAATATACTTATTGACTCTGTTGGTGTAACAGAGCACCTCAATGTACAATTCAGTGGCATTAATTTCTTTTACAACATTTTGCTTCCATTACCACCATCCATTACCCAATCTTTTCCATCACTCTAAACAGAAATGCTATTCTCATTACGCAGTAACTCCCTATGCCCCTGTCTCCTCATCCCTTGCTAACTTGTAATCTACTTTCTGTCTCTGTGAATCTGTCCATTTGATTTATTTCATAAAAGTAGAACCATACAATGTTTGTCCTTTTGTGTCTGGCTTTTTTCACTGAGCATGTTTTCAAGGTTTGTCCATGTTGTAGCATGTATCAAAAGTTCATTGCTTTTTATGGTTGAATAATATTCTATTTATGTATATACCATGTTCCATTTATCCTATAAAATTCATTTTTTTTATGCTCCACAACTTTGTTCTAATATGAATCCAGATATAGAGAAGGTCAGACATATCTTCAATAAACATTTCTTTGGCTTTCATGATAATGTTCAAGTTAGTTTATTTGTGGGATTGCTCCTTAATGTTTCCCAATTTTAGGAATGTTTCCAAGATGTATTGTTACATTCTGAATTAGATCTGCAAGGGAGATGTCTGGTAGCTCCGGGAAGCCCTAGAGAAGTAATACTAGGCATTAAATAAGAGTTTGCCTGAATCAGTTTGTTCTTCAGTTTTTATGATCATCTTCTGGAGGTGAGTACGTGAAAGCAAGATGGTAACCCATGAGGGAATAAGGGAGGCATGCTTGTGGATGGCTTCTGGCTCCCAGATGCCTAGATAACTGATCATCCTACCTGTCCTCCAAACTGGGAGTTGAACTGCTGCTTGAAATGGAGAGCTACCATGGCCATGCAGGAAAGGGAATTAGCTTTAGACTCGCATCATGGACTTTTAAAAAATTGTTTGTCATAGATAGACTGAGACCAGACACCGGAGAATCCGGAGCAGTCAGCCCGGCGGAGAGGAGATAGGGATAGTAAAAACAGCAAGGAAAACCCAAAAATAAAAACAGAGACTTTTTGGAGTTCTGGTGAACATAGAATGGGGAAGGGCAGGGCTCAGGCAGAGTCAGGCTCATATGCAAATCCAGAAGGTGAGTTTCTTTGAAGAGCCATTCTCTCTGCTCCCTTGATCATTCCTTAATGGCCCTAATCTCCTTGTCTCTTAGCATTTCAATAGCCCATTAGATCTGCAAGGATGGCCCTTCCTTTTTTTTTTTTTCCTCTTTTTCTAAAACAATTACTCTAAGAAGCCCATTACAGAAAGCCTCAAAGACTTGCAGTTTGGGCCCAGACAAGAGCAGAGCTAAGAGAGCTCTGAGACACAAGGCAATAAGTCCAGTAGCTGAGTAAATTCGCTGAACACCACAACTTCCCAAGAAAAGGGGGGCATCCCCTTACAGCCATCTTCCTGGTGGGCAGGGAACACTCCTGCCCAGCACCAGCTCCACAACCCAGAGCTGCCCCAAACAACCCAGTGTGACAGGAAGTGTTTCTAACAATACACGCACACACCACAAAATTGGACATGGACATTAGCCTTTCTCGCACCCTCAACTAATTGTCCCAGAGTTGGGAGGGCAGAGCTGTGTGAAAAGGGGAAATTAACATGCCCCTGATTCAGCCATCCTTTCAGCAAACTGGGAACACCCCTACACAGTCCTGCAACCCAGAACCACCCCAGGAGGACAGCGCTCACCTATGACATAACACAATCATCTCTCAATAGAGGACCTAGAAGTGCACAGCTTGGAAGAAGGACCCACTTGCAAGTCCCAGGGACCATATGCCAGTACCAAAGACTTGTGGGTCAGGGGCAGAGACAAACTGTGGGAAGACTGAACTGAAGGATTAGACTATTGCAACACTTTAAATCTCCAGGAACACCAGGGAGATTTGATTATTAAAGCCGCTCCTGCTCCCTAACCACTCAGACACACACCCCATATACAGGGTAGGCAACACCAACTACACATGCAAGCTTGGTGCACCAATTGGACTCCACAAGACTCATGCCTCCACTCACCACAGAGACAAAGTGGGGGAGAACTGGCTTGAGGGGAATAGGTGGCTCGTGGATGCCACCTGCTGGTTAGTTAGAGAAAGTGTACTCCACGAAGCTGTAGATCTGACAAATTAGAAATAAGAGTTTTAATTGGTCTACAAATCCTAAAAGAACCCAATCAAGTTAAGCAAATGCCAAGAGGCCAAAAACAACAGAAAAATTTAAAGTATATGAAAAAACCAGACGATATGGATAACCCAAGCCCAAGCACCCAAATCAGAAGATCAGAGGAGACACAGTACTTGGAGCAATTAATCAAAGAACTAAAGATGAACAATGAGACCATGGCACAGGATATAAAGGACATGAAGAAGACCCTAAAAGAGCATAAAGAAGAAATTGCAAGAGTAAATAAAAAAATAGACGGTCTTATGGAAATAAAAGAAACTGTTGATAGGATTAAAAAGATTCTGGATACTCAGTACAACAATAGAGTAAGCTGAACAGTGAATCAGTGTCCTGGAGGACAACAGAACAGAAAATGAAAGAGCAAAAGAAAGAACATGGAAAAAATTGAAAAAATCGAAATGGACCTCAGGGATATGATAGATAATATAAAACGTCCAAATATAAGACTCATTGGTATTCCAGAACGGGAAGAGAAGGGTAAAGGTCTAGGAAAAGTATTCAAAAAAATTGTGGGGGAAAACTTCCCAAATCTTCTAAACACCATAAATACACAAATCATAAATGCCTAGTGTACCCCAAATAGAATAAACCCAAATAAACCCCCTCCAAGACATATTCTGATCACACTGTCAAATACAGAAGAGAAGCAAGCTCTGAAAGCAGCAAGAGAAAAACAATTCACCACATACAAAGGAAACAGCATAAGACTAAGTAGTGACTACTCAGCAGCCACCATGGAGGCGAGAAGGCAGTGGCATGACATATTTAAAATTCTGAGAGAGAAAAATTGCCAACCAAGAATTCTTTTTCCAGCAAAGCTCTCCTTCAAATTTGAGGGAAAGCTTAAATTTTTCACAGACAAACAAATGTTGAGAGAATTTGCTAACAAGAGACCTGCCCTACTGGAGATACTAAAGGGAGCCCTACAGGCAGAGAAACAAAGAAAGGAGAGAGAGGGATGGAGAAAGGTTCAGTACTAAAGAGATTCAGTATGGGTATGTTAAAGGACATTAAGAGAGAGAGGTAAAAATATATATGACAAATATAAACCAAAGGATAAGATGGCTGATTCAAGAAATGCTTTCACAATAATAATGTTGAATGTAAATGGATTAAACTCCCCAATTAAAACATATAGATTGGCAGAATGGATAACAAAAATGAAACATTAATATGTTGCGTACAAGAGACTCATCTTAGACACAGGGACACAAAGAAATTGAAAGTGAAAGGATGGAAAAAAATATTTCATGCAAGCTACAGCCAAAAGAAAGCAGGAGTAGCAATGTTAATCTCAGATAAAATAGACTTTAAATGCAAGGATATTATAAGAGACAAAAAAGGCCACTACATACTAATAAAACAGGCAGTTCAACAAGAAGAGATAACAATCATAAATGTTTATGCACCCAATCAAGGTGCCACAAAATACCTGAGAGAAACACTGGCAAAACTAAAGGAAGCAATTGATGTTTTCACAATAATTGTGAGAGACTTCAACACATCACTCTCTCCTATAGATAGATCAACCAGACAGAAGACCAATAAGGAAACTGAAAACCTAGACAATCTGATAAATGAATTGGATTTGACAGACATATATAGAGCATTACATCCCAAATCAACAGGATACACATTCTTCTCTAGTGCTCATGGAACTTTCTCCAAAATAGATCATATACTGGGACATAAAACAAGCCTCAATAAATTTAAAAAAATTGAATTATTCAAAACACATTCTCCAACAACAATGGAATACAATTAGAAGTCAATAACCATCAGAGACTTAGAAAATTCACAAATACCTGGAGGTTAAACAACACACTCCTAAACAATCAGTGGGTTAAAGAAGAAATAGCAAGAGAAATTGCTAAATATGTAGAGACAAATGAAAATGAAAACACAACATACCAAAACCTATGGAATGCAGCAAAAACGGTACTCAGGGGGAAATTTATAACACTAAATGCATATATTAAAAAGGAAGAAAGAGCCAAAATCAAAGAACTAATGGATCAACTGAAGAAGCTAGAAAATGAACAGCAAACCAGTCCTAAACCAAGTAGAAGAAAAGAAATAATAAGGATTAAAGCAGAAATAAATGACATAGAGAACAAAAAAAAATAGAAAGGATAAATAACACCAAAAGTTAGCTCTTTGAGGAGATCAACAAGATTGACAAGCCCCTAGCTAGACTGACAAAATCAAATAGAGAGAAGACCCATATAAACAAAATAATGAATGAGAAAGGTGACATTACTGTGGATCCCAAAGAAATTTAAAAAATTATTAGAGGATACTATGAACAACTATATGCCAGCAAACTGGATAATGTAGAGGAAATGGACAATTTCCTGGAAACATGTGAACAACCTAGACTGACCAGAGAAGAAACAGAGGACCTCAACCAACCAATCACAAGCAAAGAGATCCAATCAGTCATCAAAAAGCTTCCCACAAATAAATGCCCAGGTCAGATGGCTTCACAGGGGAATTCTACCAAACTTTCCAAAAAGAACTGACACCAATCTTACTTAAACTCTTTCCAAACATCAAAGAAAATGGAACGCTACCTAACTCATTTTATGAAGCTAACATCAATCTAATACCAAAACCAGGCAAAGATGCTACAAAAAAGGAAAACTACAGGCCTATCTCCCTACTGAATATAGACGCAAAAATTCTCAACAAAATACTTGCAAATCGAATCCAAAGATGCATTAAAAAAATCATCCACCATGACCAAGTAGGGTTCATTCCAGGCATGCAAGGATGGTTCAACATAAGAAAATCAATGTATTACAACACATTAACAAATCAAAAGAGATAAATCAAATGATCATCCCAATAGATGCTGAAAAAGCATTTGACAAAATCCAACATCCCTTTTTGATAAAAACACTTCAAAAGGTAGGAATTGAAGGAAACTTCCTCAATATTATAACTTCCTCATATAAGCATATATGAAAAACCCACAGCCAGCATAGTACTCAATGGTGAGAGACTGAAAGCCTTCCCTCTAAGGTCAGGAACAAGACAAGGATGCCTGCTGTCACCACTGTTACTCAACATTGTGCTGGAAGTGCTAGCCAGGGCAATCCGGCAAGACGAAGAAATAAAGGGCATCCAAATTGGAAAGGAAGAAGTAAAACTGTCATTGTTTGCAGATGGTATGATCTTATATCTGGAAATCACTGAGAAATTGATGATACAGCTACTAGAGTTAAACAAATTTAGCAAAGTAGCAGGATACAAGATTAATGCACATAAGTCAGTAAGGTTTCTATATGCTAGAAATGAACAAACTGAAGAGACACTCAAGAAAAAGATACCATTTTCAATAGCAACTAAAAAAATCAAGTACCTAGGAATAAACTTAACCAAAGATGTAAAAGACCTATACAAAGAAAACTACATAACTCTATTAAAAGAAATAGAAGGGGACCTTAAAAGATGGAAAAATATTCCATGTTCATGGATAGGAAGGCTAAATGTCATTAAGATGTCAATTCTGCCCAAACTCATCTACAGATTCAATGCAATCCCAATCAAAATTCCAACAACCTACTTCGCAGACTTGGAAAAGCTGGTAATGAAATTTATTTGGAAAGGGAAATGCCTCAAATTGCTAAAGACACTCTAAAAAAGAAAAATGAAGTGGGAAGACTTAAGCTCCCTGACTTTGAAGCTTATTATAAATCCACAGTTGTCAAAACAGCATGGTACTGGCACAAAAATAGACATATTGATCAATGGAATCGAATTGAGAATTCGGAGATAGACCTCCAGATCTACGGCTGACTGACCTTTGATAAGACCCCTAAAGTCACTGAAGTTGGACATAACAGTCTTTTCAACAAATGGGGCTGGGGGAGTTGGCTATCCATATCCAAAAGAATGAAAGAGGACCCCTACCTCACACCCTACACAAAGATTAACTCAAAGTGGATCAAAGATCTCCATAATATAAAAGACAGTACCATAAAACTCCTAGAAGATAATATAGGGAAACATCTTCAAAACCTGTATTAGGTGGCCACTTCCTAGACTTTACACCCAAAGCACAAGCAACAAAAGAAAAAATAGATAAACGGGAACTCCTCAAGCTTAGAAGTTTCTGTACCTCAAAGGAATTTGTCAAAAAGGTGAAGAGGCAGCCAACTCAACTCAAACGTCTGTCCCACAAGACCACAAAGATAATGGCAGTTGGGGGACACAATACATTCAAACTGGCACATACCTGGAAAATCTGAAAGCAGTGACACAAACAGATATCTGCACACCAATGTTCATAGCAGCATTATTCACAATTGCCAAGAGATGGAAACAACCCAAATGTCCTTCAACAGATGAGTGGATAAATAAAATGTGGTATATATACATGATGGAATACTACGCAACTGTAAGAAGGAACGATGTTGTGAAACATGACAACATGGATGAACCTTGAAGGTATAATGCTGAGCAAAATAAGCCAGGCACAAAAAGAGAAGTGTTATATGCTACCACTAACATGAACATTGAAAAATGTAAAACAAATGGTTTATAATGTAGAATGTAGGGGAACTAGTGATAGAGAGCAATTAGGGAAGGGGGAATGATAACCCAATAAGAACAGATAAGCTATTGTGGGCAAATTTAACGTTCTGGGAATTTTCAGGAATGACTATGGTCTGTTAATTTCTAATGGGTATGGTAGGAACAAGTTCACAGAAATGTTGCTATATTAGGTTATTTTCTTGGGGTAGAGTAGGAACATGTTGGAAGTAAAGTAGTTATCTTAGGTTAATTGTCTTTTTCTTACTCCCTTGTTATGGTTTGTTTGAAATGGTTTTTTATTGTATTTTTTTTAATTTTTTTTTTGATATAGATGATTTAAAAAAAAAGTTTATTAAAAAAAAAAAAACAAACAATGATAAAAATATGCAGAGCCCCCTTGAGGAGCTGGTGGAAAGTGCAGGGGTTCTGGGCTTCCCCACCTGAATGGTTGCTGATGTGCTCACAGATGTAGGGGACTGGTGGTTTGATGGTTTGAGACCTCAACCACAGGACTTGCCCTTGGGAAGACTGTCGCTGCAAAGGAGAGGCTAGTCTTCCCTATAATTGTGCCTAAGAGCCTCCTCCTGAATGCCTCTTTGTTGCTCAGATGTGGCTCTCTCTCTCTAGCTAAGCCAACTTGGCAGTTGAAATCACTGCCCTCCCCCCTACATGGGATCAGACACCCAGGGGAGTGAATCTCCCTAGCAATGTGGAATATGACTCCTGAGGAGGAATCTAGACCTGGCATCGTGGGATGGAGAACATCTTCTCGACCAAAAGGGGGATGTGAAAGGAAATGAAATATGCCTCAGTGGCAGAGAGATTCCAAAAGTAGCCGAGAAGTCACTCTGGTGGGCACTCTTACGCACAATATAGACAACCCTTTTTAGGTTCTAGTGAATTGGAGTAGCTAGCAGTAAATACCTGAAACTATCAAACTACAACCCAGAACCCATGAATCCTGAAGATGATTGTATAAAAATGTAGCTTATGAGGGATGACAATGGGATTGGGAAAGCCATATGGACCACACTCCCCTTTGTCTAGTTTATGGATGGATGATTAGAAAAATGGGGGAAGGAAAAAAACAAACAAACAAACAGAAAAAGGCACCCAGTGTTCTTTTTTACTTTAATTGCTCTTTTTCGCTTTAATTTTTATTCTTGTTATTTTTGTGTGTGTGGTAATGAAGGTGTCAGGGATTGATTTTGGTGATGAATGCACAGCTATGTGGTGGTACTGTGAACAATTGAATGTACGCTTTCTTTTGTATGACTGCATGGTGTGTGAATATATCTCAATAAAATGAATTAAAAAAATTGTTTGCAAGGCCTGGGGTCCACTCCCTTCCATAATTAAAATGCAGGCAAGATGGCACTGTGGGAACACACAGAGCAATAGTAGTGATGGTTGTTGCCATATAGCGAGAGCCTACCAGAGATGTGCTAAACCCATATTAACCACTTTCAGATATATTATTTCTTTTTTCACAGTCATAAATTTTTTGTGCTGAAATGAAACCATGAAATTAGGTTGTCTGGACTTTTCATTTTACAGACAAAGAAATGGGGCTCCAGAGAGTGATGTGAATTTCCCAAGATCTCAGAATTGGTTCCCTACCTTTTGTTCTTAGGAGAATCAGAGAATCTGGGTTCTCTATCCAGGAATATCCTCACTCTTCCACATTTTGGGGTGATGGTAAGGGGCTTTTTATCAGCCCTACACCCATGGAAAGCTGCTCACCTTACCTAAGAGGGTGCCGTCATGTGAGCTCATGACGGTTCCCTGGACCAAGGCCAACACTCACCATTCAGCAGGCGGTTGACAAGAAATACCTCAAACTTACACTCTTCAAGACCTATCTGAAATTGGTTTGAGGGAACAGTGTTTGTAATGATGATTGGTAAGATACTCACCTTTTGATGTGACAGCATAGGGGAGTGGTTAAGAACATAGTCTTCTCAGTGAGGTTATGTGGGTTCAAATCCCAGCTCAGCCACTAATAAGCTATTTTTCTTTCAATCTCCTGATAAGCTATTTGTCTTTTTTCAATCTGAAGATTAGGGGTAGAAATGGTGCTTACCTTAAACACAATCATTATGAAGATAAATGAATTTATTTATTTGGAGAATTTAGAGCAGTCCTGGCAAAGTGCAAGCATCTGATGCATTTGGCTGCAAGTACTTACTATTATTCCCCTAGATGTAAATATCTGCTTTTGGATTTAGCCAGATGAGTGTGGAACTTTGTGCCAGCATCATGTTGTGTCCTCCACCCCCTTGCAAATTCCTTCAACCAAATTGCGATTCGATGTCATTCATCATAAGCAACAGTCCTGTGAATCAGAGTGAAACGTTTGCTTGAAAGAATGTTTTTGAGGATGTTGTTCGTGCATTGTATTCTTATCTTCATGCAGAAGCCAGAACCTTCTCAGTTCTCTGTCCTAGAAAGATTGCTCTCCTTATGATCTGTTTGTTCCTGCTCTTATGAACACCTTGAAAGATACAGAGCAGAGGTCAGCAAACTTATTTGAGAAAGGTCCAGGTAATAAATATTTTTGGTTTTTCCATTTTGCCAGCCATACAGTCTCGAGCTGAAGCAGCCGTAGACGGCATGTAAAATGATTGGACATGGCTATGCCCCAATGAAAATTCATTTATGAAACCAGGCCTCTTGCCAACCCCTCATGCAGATAATTGTGTTTTTTTCTATTTCCCCCTTCAACATTAACTACCAGAAAAGTTAGAGTCAGATTTGAGCCGTGCTTCTAGCAAGTAAGTAGGCATGCATGCGTTTCGTATTCTAATGTCCCTTTGCCTTGCCTTGTTTTCCCATATTTACATTCCATTTGTCTTGATTACACCTCCTGTGTTTTATTTTGTGTGACTCTCTGTGGGGTGAATGAAGTTGTTTTTATTTTTTTGGGAAGAGGGCAGAGCTATAATAAATATATCAGTTATATCAATTTAGCTTAGAAACTAGGGCTTTAGAAACCACTTCTAACTCAAAGTTCAACATATGTGGTTAAACAGGGAAGCAGACCGTGCGATGTAAGCTGACACCTGGCAGTGTATTCATTGCTGACTTGCAAGCTATGCACAGGCTTCAGCAGTTATATGGGTCTGCATGCTCTCCAACCTGAGAACGAGGGAAGGGAGAAGAGGACTCCTAGAAGCCATAAACTTTCATTCCTTCCTCTCTTATTGTTGTGGAATTTCTTTTAAATGAAAACAGCTTCTTTGGTTTGCAAGCCTAACTCTGGCAGGAAGACAAATGATTTTTTCTACAGTATCAGACACGCGGTTTCCTGTCTGTGTTTAACTTGCTAGCGGGACATCTCAAGACAGCTGGTTCCCCTGGAACCCATTGTGATCTTGATGTTGCTTCTTTCCATCCAGCTAACCCATTCTGTGCATTGGTCACATGCCTTGCATACTTTATTGACTTCAGTTGGTTTCTGAGTAAGGGAAGACTTAGAAATTCTGCCCCTTTCTTCCAAATCTCATTTTGTGTTTGTTCCACAGCATCATCAGGAAACGGGCTTCATGAGGAAGCTCTTAGTACCAGCATATGAGAAAATGAGGACAACGGGTGCCGTGGCAGCCCTGGGGGATTCTGAGTATGCTGCTTTAGTAGTGCGCTCTCACCCCTCAAAATAGCTGGCTCGCTATTTAGAGAGAAACAAACCAGATTTCCTTTCTGGTCTAAATGCAGAAGAAAAAAATAAGTGGGGAAATATGGTTGAGAAAAGTTGTTAGAAGAGGAAGAAAATTATGGATTAAAGTCACTATTCTCATTCCTGGGAAGAGAAATTGGTTAATTAAGGTGATGACTCAGAGCAGAAGTAGCCTTTGTTTGTGAACCGCTTAGGTTAGAAAGCTCCGAATTCCTGAATATAGTACTATGTCTGACCAAGGAAATAGTAAAGATGGTGCATGCTACAGGCCATTGTGACTCAGCCAAGCAAAGTTTAGAGGGTGTTTGAAGTGACTTAAAGCAAAGCAACTCTCTTTTGTAGATTTTTTTTTCCTAAGCAGCCAAGTAAACAAAGATGCCCTGAGGACAGATGTGGTTGTTGGTGGTGTCTGTTTATATCCTGGAATCTCATTCTGATATGAAGCATGGCAGAGTGGAATTCAGTACACACAGACCATCCCAAAGCCCATGCACTGGGTGTGAGATACCAATAAAACAACTGGGCCAGTAGGGGTGGTGTTGCCACCAGGCTGTGTCAGATATGTCGGCAATCTCACATCCCTCCTGCAGTAGCCTCCAAGGGTCCCATAAACTCCACATCTATGGAGAATGGGGAAAAGGATCAACAGAGACTCTTTTCTATGTTGCAAGTATCCCAATTTCCCTCCAGTGGAAAAGCACCCAGGGAGCTAGCAAACCACTCTAAAATTGACTTTGATTTCCAACCATGCTAAACTCCAGAGGGTGTGTTGACCAGCAATCGGATGTCTGGCTAGTTTGGATTTGGGAAACCATTTTTGATCCTTAGATTAATCCTACATGTTGTTAATTATTAATTTTACCAGTAATAATTATGCTTAATTTAAAACAAAAGCAAATATTAACTTTTAAAGGAACCATTTATATTTCCTTTTCTACTTTTTTTTTTTAATATATCTCATGATGCTTCATTAGAATATAGCTGGTTCCAATGTCAAGAAACAATTGATTCTAAATTTAGTCATTAAAATTCCCTCTGTTCTCCAGGCCCCGTCCTATTCAAAATAACAATTTCTCCAGTCAGGCTGAAGTAGTGGTTTTCAACGTTGGTCACTCATTGGAAACACCTGAAAGCTTTAAAAAATACTTATAACTCTGTGTTCACATTGGAAACACCTGAGGAGCTTTTAAACCTACTTATAACTGGGTCTTACTACTGCTGTTTCTGATTTAATTGGTCTGATATCAGGAATTAGAAAAAAAATTCCCCAAGATATTCGATACGCAGCTAATATTGGGAACCACTGAGCTCAAGATAGTTTATTCTGCCAAATCTTTTTATATTTTTCATCATTTTCCCATATAATCTGGAAGGGGATAATAACAACTAGAGAATGGCAACAACCACAGGAAGTAGCCAAAATTCAGCCTCCTAAGGTTAGAGGAAAAGAAAAACAAACAAACACAATACCTATGTTATCTTCATTCTGGAGGAATAATATAACTTTTTAATACTAATATTATTGTGCTTTCTGCAATTTATAAGCAATTACTCAAGAATGAGGCCAATGGCATGTGAGGTTTTAGGACTAACGAAATTATACATTAAGGGAAACCGTATTTTAAACTTTGAGGTGTCCCTGAAAGGTTGGATGGCAGTGTTTGGGTGCAGACCTGAAGAATGGCTACTCTTTTGGCAAAGACAAAGGCTGGGCTAGGAATAGGCAGGGTGCATAGTCTTAGAAGGTGAAGGTATGCAGGTGGGATGGAACTGCAGAGAACCGTAGTTCACACTGAAAGTCAGAAGAGAAGGGTGTTTCGGTGACCCAACAAGTATTGATAGTGTGAATAATTAATGTGCTTTTCCAAAGCCGTCTAGTCTCCCTCTTGGAGAAGATACTAAAATAACTCAAGAAATATATCTCTCCTTTTGGGTTTCCTGAGAATATGAAGGGCCCTTAGAGTAGAAGAGATTAGCCAGACAGGCAGCCAGTAAAAGATAAAAGAATCAGGGCGGGTGGAGAGCCTAACAACACTGAAGATTAGTGGTCAGAAGGCTGTAGCATGGAGAAGAAAATGAATAAATCCTGCACCAAAGAACGTATGGCAGGCCTGAGACCGACCGAGGAGGGACCGACATTCATGAGGCATGTCATCGTGCTTTGGGCAATGCCTGGCACATTGTAGGCGTGTGATAAATGTTGGTTGTCTTCCCTCTACAGTCACTGCAACAGAAGTAGCAAGAATCTTTATCCCGAGGAGGAGGATGACAGATGATAGGCAAACTGGAAGGGATGCCTAATCCATCAAAAACAGAATCAGGGTTTTACTTGCTTGAAATGGCCTGTAATATGACATTTAACAGAAAAATGTAAAGTCAGGCCTGTAGGTTCCAAAGATCGACTGCAACAAACAGCATATCAAAGAAAGTGCTTGGTGTCTAGTCATGTGATAAAGCCCTGGGCTTCAGAGTTAAGGTAAGGTCATTCTGAAATCTGAATGAAATCTGATCTGACTGAGAGAATCGAAACAACAGCACAACAGACAAATAAGCAATAGTCTTAAACTGCTTTCAGAGGAAGAAAAGGTGAGAATCTCACTATAATCTTGGCTACACCACCTTCCACGTATTGTAGCTGGGTCTAGCAAAACACATGAAGCACCTTGAATAACGAGGATGGTTTCAGAGAACAGACATACTTTATACTGAGAAAAAAGGAACTCGTATTTGTTGGGCGCGTGCTATATGCTGGGCTGGCAGAATTTAGTGTCTGAAAAATGTCAGATTTTAGAGTCTGATAAATATGTCTTTTGAAGAGTGATTGAATAAACCAGGGATGTTCAACTTGGAAAAGAAATGATTTGGGGAGCCATGTTAAATGTCTAAGAGGAGTTTAAGGGCTCTCATTCCATATAAGAAGGAATCATTTTGTTGTCTTTTGCTCTAGAGAGCAGCACCAGGGCCAATAACTGGAACTTGCAGAGAAGCCACCTTTGATTTAATTTTAAGAATAAATTTTTACATATCTCGATATTTAGATTCATATCTGGAGATTTAGATTATGGGATGCATTGATTTACAGAGGAGTAGGATCCCACTATTATAACTTTTCAGCTAGAGGTTTTATCTGTACCGCTCAGGAATATTGCAGGGGAGGTTGTCATACCAAGGTTATCAGTCTCCAGGAAAGATTATCATATGGGATGAAGAACTAATGCAAAGTGGACTGTGGAATGGGGTGAGAAAAGGTGAGGAAAAATTTAGCTTTGAAATATGTGTAATTGGAATAAAACAAATCACATGGATTAGAGAGACGTTTCTTCCGTCATTTGGGGAAAAAAAAATTATTCTCAAGTCTGTCTAGAATGTCAACCAGTACTGCCAATATGCTGGAAGTTAAATTAAATCCTTCATTCCCAGTGAGCTCACTGTCCTTCTGTTGGTTAAGTAAAAGGATTTTTATTGTTTGTCTTAATTCAATTGTTTGCTTTTTATTGAGATGATGAATGGAGAATCGTATCTCATTCTACACTCCTCTCCTGGTTAATTGACTAGAAAATTCTCATGGACCATTTTCTCATTGGCTACCACTGAATACAACTGTGTCAGGGCTTTGCAGATAATTCCACCAAGAATTTTCTTTGTAACAGGGAAACATCTCTATGGCAGGGTATCAAGGAAGATATTCCATTTTTGCTAAAGCAGAGCTTCTCAGACCTTAGTGTGTAAATGAACATCACCTGGGGAATTTTTAAAATGCAGATTCTAATTCAGCAAGTTTAGGGCCAGGCTGAAATTTTCTATTTCCAGTAAGTTCCCAGGTGATGCTGGTCCTGCTGGCCTGGGGAACAACCTTTGAATAGCCGACACCAGGAGATTCTGTACCATACTACCAGCATTTTTGAAGATGCAGAAAATGTTGGCAAGATCTTTGAACTCCCCAGGAAAAAAAGTGTGTCAATAATGGGGCTTGATTGTGTGTGTGTGAGTATGTATATGTGATAGAAGAGAAAACAGAAGGATAAGGATATGGAAGATAACAGAATAAAGAGGTAATGATTTTGTTCCAAATGAAATCCTTTGTTTTTCTCTTTAGAGACCATGTTTGCCTGCATGGCACAGTGCTGGACTCAGTCACTGTTCCTTTGCAAGATGAATGAACAGACTAGGAATATATCCAGTAAATATTTAGGAGATATAAGTATTTTTTTAACTTCCATCATTTCCTTTATTATAACTGGTTCTAAACATAGTAGACATATAGTTCAATTGAGTTGTGTTTCTGGAAAAGCAACAACCAAAAAATCAAACTAAACAACCAAAAAGCACACAGCTCCATTTTCTCAATATAGCCAGATCGACAACTTCCATAGCCTTCTACCTTATTTCTGCTTTCTGTGTCAAACACTTCAATATATGCTATCTTAAATTTATTTCCGACAATGTTTTAATGCTTCATTTTTGCAAGAAAGAGAATCCTGCCATGTAGAGAATCATGGGGAGAAGTGATTTATTTAGAAGCAGTGTTATCATGTAATGTTACAAAAAGACGCAAAGCAAAACTGCCTGAGTATCTGCAGTCAAGCCATATACTTTGTGATGTTTTAATGATTTCTTACAAGGTTGGGGATTTTATTTTCTGGTTGGAAATCTGTGAACTGTTATTAATAAAAAAAACATCTTTTGTTAAAATCTATCAAAAAATAAAAACTTAAGTGCTTGGCGAACATTGTCTTTTGCAAGCCTTATGAATGACCCAATGAGGTTGATTCTGGGTTGTCCTCATTAAACAGATGAGGAAGCTAAGCCCCCCTAATCACATGGTCAGGAATAGCAAAGCCATGTCTAAAATCACAACCGTTTCGGTTTGCTAATGCTGCCATTTGCAAAATACCAGAAATGGGTTGGCTTTTATACAGGGGGCTTATTTGGTTACAAAGTTACAGTGTTAAGGCCATAAAGTGTACAAGGTAAGGCATCAACAATAGGGTACCTTCACTGGAGAAAGGCCATTGGCATCCAGAAAATCTGTTAGCTGGAAAGGCATGTGGCTGGCATCTGCTTGCTCCCAGGTTGTATTTCAAAATGTCAGTGTCAGCTTTCAATGGCCATCTTCAAAATGTGTCCCTCAGCTACAGCAAGTGTCTTGACCTGTGTGGCTCTTTTTAAAGTACTCCAGTATCTGATCAAAATCCATGCTGAATGGGTGGAATCACACCTCCATGGAAATAATCCAATCAAAGGTATTACCCACAGTTGGGTGGGTCACATCTCCATGGAAACACTAAATCAGAAGGTTCCAACCTAATCTACACTAATGTGTCTGCCCCCACGAGATTGCATCAAAGAATACGGTTTTTCTGGGGGACATGATATGTACAAAACTGGCACACCCATGTTTTCAAAAACAAAGTTATACTGCCTCTAAATATAGAGACTAATACCTGTAAAATTTTAAATCTCAGAATCTGTTTTGATTATCCTTGGGAATTTTTATTGCCTGATGAAGTGTTAGTAATTTGAGGCTAGAGCTATTTTTAAAATATTTTTTTCTCTTCAAATTGTCAAGAAAGGCAGATTGAAGGTGTGCATTGGAAAAATCATGAAATTGAATCTCAGCTCAATATGGTGTCTGGAAATATAGTGGACTGAAGGTGAGGTAAGGTAAAAGATGGTAGTACATCACTTAGAGAAATCGCCTTCCTAGAGCAGTGGAGAAGGGACTGCAGGACTTTAAATGTATTTGCTGTTGCGGAATGTCCTGCTAAGTTGTTTAAGGGAAGTAAAAGTGGCCTTAAATCCCAAGCAACAGACACAGCATGGCCAAACAGAGATTCTGGAGTGTGTAGGAATAAAAGTCCTCAAAGTAAGCTGTTATAACAAAATACACATTGTGTTTATTTTTGGAAATCATAGCTTTCTGACTGAAAATAAAATCACTTTTAATAGATGTGAACCTCTCTTTCTTCCCAATGCCTAGATCATCCTTTAAATATAAATTATATTGTCAGACATCAGAATATAAGCTGCACATTAGTGGATCTGTTTATACAGTAGAAGAACTAGCACAGTGACATCTGGAGACTAAGAATCATTGAAAACGACTGTACAAGGAGCAGGCTAGATGGGACTGAAGCAGATTCTGTTTTTAATCTTAACAACTGCAAAGCATGAACCAATAACACTAGGATTCCTCAGTGAATTCAGTGAACTAGAAAACATAAAAGAGAGTATCTTAGATCCCCAGTAGCACTGGCTTAAAATTCTGCAGGTTAAATATGTATTTCTTATTTGGGTTTCCCAGTAGCACTGGCTTGAAACACTTCAGGTTGAATATACAATTCTTATATGGGTTAATGTTTAAAACATGGAAGGATGGACATTTTTTCAAGTTTTCTCAAGCAGAAGTTGACTTAAAATGCATAATCCTTTTATTCTTTATTTCTTTTTCACAGCATAGATATTCTGGCTGTGGTAAAGATGTGACTTAACATATGGGTTTAACTTTGCCTTTATTTTCTATTTTTAATATATTAGAACTATGAAAAAGAATATGTGTAATGTGGGTTCAAGATATACAAAAGTCTATATGTAATATATGTGTAGGCTTAAATGGTATTTCATTGTGATGTTCCCTCTCATTTTTCTGACTGCAAATGAGGTTGAGCATCTTTTTCTTATATTACTTCCACCTTGTGTGGTTGTTGTGAAATGCCTGTGTTTTGAAATGTTTTGCCTATTTTTACCCCCTGTTGGACTGCTTGTCTTTTTCTCGTTGGTTTGCATGAGTTTTTAATATATTATAGATGCTAATCCTTGTCTGTTTTATATCTTATACATATCGTGTCCAATTATTTAGCTTGTCTTTTCACTTTATTGTGTTTTTTTGACAAATTCTTAATTCTATTGTAATCAAATATATCAGTTTCTTCTGTTATGGTTAATGCTTTTTTATCTTCTTTTAGAACATCCTGAAAAAATCAGAAAAATATTGTTATACTTTCTTCTAAAGATTTTATAGTTTTCACTTTTCATTTTTAAGGCCTTGAGTCCATTTGGAATTAGTTTTCTCCTGTGTACAATGAAGTAAGGATCCATTTATAACTTGTTCATCCCTGTGCCTTTACCACATTATCTTAATTACTATGTATTTATAAATATCTGGTAGGGCAGGCCCCTCCAATTTGTCTTATGGTTCTGGTGAGGACCTCCAATTCCTACTGAATAGAAATAGTTATAATTGGCATCAGTGTCTATTTCCTGTTTTTGAAAGGAATTCATCTAACATTTCCCCATTAAAATAAGATTTGCTGAGGATTGTTGTATATTCTTATTGGGATGCTTAGCTTTATCCCATACTTTCTCTGTGTCTACTGAATTGATAAATCATATGGGTTTTCTCCTTTAAACATTTAATGTGGTTAATTACATTGGTAATTTTGTTTTTGTTTTATTAATGCTAAAACACATTTGCCTGGTAATCTGATCTTGCTGTCTTTATCTTTTTTGAATCCACTGCTACATTCAGCTTGCTATTATTTTATTTAGAATTTTTCTTTTATCATTGTACATGAGTGAGATTGTTCTGTAATTTTCTCATATTCTTTTGTCTGGTTTGGTTGTACTGTCTTCATGGAATGGATTTTGGCATTGTATACTTTTCCTATTCACTGGAAGAGTATATGTGAAATTGAAATAACCTAATCCTTGGGAGTTTGTAGCTCTTTACTTCATCTGGGACTAGTATGTGTTTGGGGCTTTTGGGGGAACAGTGTTGCCAAATCTTTGGGTTGCTTTTTTTTTTCAACTTTTAATTTGAAACAATTTTAAACCTTCAGAAAAATTGAAAGAATTGTACAGTGAACCCTGTATACCCTTTCTCTAAGGTTCCCCATTTGTAGTTAACATTTTACCAGTCTCTCTCTCTCTCGCTTCTCTCTCTCTCTCTCTCTATATATATATATATATATAGAGAGAGAGAGAGAGATCAAGATATAGATATAGATGTATTATACAGTCCATATTCAAATTTCCCTCAAACTAGGGGTCTGTTGTTGTTTAAATTCAGGATCCAGTCAAGGGCCACAATTGTTTTGCCTGTTTAGTGTGCCTTTTTTTTTTTTTTTCCAAGACATTGACTTTGAATAGACCAGGTCATTTATTTTACAGAGGAGCATTCTAAATTTCCCTGATGGTTCCCACTTGCTTAAATTCCATTTAAACATTTTTGTTAAGGACTCTATTGGTGTTTTCATTGTAGGAAAAGAATTTTGGACAGTTCTGCAAAAAAGAAATTTTGCCAGCTGCCTTCTGTCACATTAGTATCAAGAAAACTTTTTTTTGACAGAAAAAGACTTTAAAAAGGATAAAAATTTAGAATATTATACTGTAGAAAGATTTTTGACTACTCAATTTCCTCAAAACATGTATGATTCAGGTTTTATAATTTTTCTTGTGTAAATTTTGGTAAGTTATGCACATATATTTTTAGGACTTTGATCTTTGTTATCTTTTTTCAAATGTATTAGCAAAAGATTTTCTTGTCTTTTGGATCTTTGCTGTACCTGTAATTAGGCTCCCTCTGGACCTTTGCTCCTTGTTCCATAATCAGTCTCACAGAGGTTTGTGTGTTGTGTTAGTCTTTCTCCAGTACCAGTTTGGGGCTTTTGTTTATTCCCCCTCTGGTTTCTTTGTTTCCAATTTCAATGATTTTTCCTTTCTTCTTTACTGTCTCCTTCATCCTACTTTCATTGGCTCTATAATCTTGTCCTTTTTCTCACTTTTCATGTTGAACCCTTTGTTGGCTTAAGATCCTGACATTCACCACAGGAATCCTTCTTCAGGGAAACCCTAACCTCCAACTGTCCCCACTGACTGCCATGCAAGGCTCCCCTGCTCTGACCCCAGCTCATTTTATGTGTATTTTAACAGTTTCCATTTTTATAAAATGGGAATAATAATACATATGTTGCAGTGTGGCTACAAGGATTCAAAGTAATCCGTTGTCAAATCCAATTCTTGGTATTTAGTAGCTGCTCAGTAAATGAATGGCAACTTTTTAATAGTATAATTAACATATTGACTTGAGTCAGGAAGGACCCCCTCCCCCATTCCCCCTACACCCCCTCCTCATCCCCCAGCATATCGCTCTTTAGCACAGTTTCCTTCTTTGGATCCCTGCCAGTCACGTATATTTCCTGTTGCTTTAAGAGAACATGTTGGTGTGTGAAAATGTGTGGTTAGAGTGTCACTGCCCACAAGATTCTGCCTATTTGTTCTTTGATGCCCATTAGTATAACAGTGCACCAAGGTGAGGGAAATGATCCTTTGTGCCCTACTCTGTTGCTCAGATAAATTAGTATCTCAGTAAATTTTTGCACAAAACTCCTTTTTTGAGTGGGGGAATTGCCAAACAGCTTAAAATTTTAAGTAGGAGCCCATTTCTCAAATTCAACTCAACTGATTTGGCTTTTATCAAGGTACATTATGCAGTCCACGTATACGTTCTCATTATGTTGGCCTTAGTATAATATTTTTTTGAATATGATACTTTCATTTAAAATCATAAATTACAGAGACTCAGTTTTAAGTTCCTTTTAGAAACCAGTATTGGATTTGGCATAACAAAGGATTTAAAAGTGTCTGGGAGCAACCTATATTTTCAATGTTGATTTCTTGGTGTGTGTGTTATAAGACAACTTGTTTACTTTTCAGTCACTCCAAACAAAAGTTAACCAGGGGATTTCCTCTTGAGGTTTCTGCCAATTTGTATTTTTTAGTGGCATGCTAGCATTTATCTTTGAGAGACCAAAAAATAAAAAAATAAAAGAATTTGACTTTTCTTTGGAAAAAAAATGATTTTTTAAGGCACTGACTGACTTTTGCAAATGGCTCCTTACTTGCAACTAAGTCTGACCTCTATGTGAGACACATTTGATTGGAAACTTTCCGATGAAGCTCTGGGTTCAGTGCTAGGGAGACACCTTGGTGGAATGGAAAGAACACAGGCTGTGGAGTCACTCAGACCTGAGTGAAAGGGGAGCCCCACTGCTTGTCAGTTGGGTATCCTGGGATGTGTCACCCTTAACCCTTAATTTCTTAACCCCTAAAATGGAGCTAATACTTTGAAGGGGGATTCTGAGTATTGGATGAGATTTCATTTCTGAAGTTCCTGACACACAGGTGATTAAAAAAACAATAAAGAATAAAGTTAGCCCATGAGCTAGGCATGACCTTCATAAATTATTGTTATGATTTTCCTCTTTCCTTTTAAATTTTTTTTTCATTCCAATATATAGCACAGACACAAAAAAAATCACATTTAAAATGTCTAGCTTAGTGAATTAGTATGAAGCAGACACTCTTGTAACCGCTGACCAGGTGAAAAAATGTTAACTTTGCCAGCTTCTCCAGAAGCCCTTTCATGTTCCCTAACCCAAGCGCAGCCCCCTCCCTCCCTCCAAAAGTAACCACTATTCCTGACTTTTGGTTATTGCTTCCTTGCATTTTTTGATGATTTTATCACCCAAGTGTGCATGTGTGAACTCTGTGGTTTAGACTATATCATCTCCATCATGATTGTCATTTTGATAATTTCATATCCTTTAGGTTTCTTTTAAGCTACTCCCTTCCCCCACCATTCCTTTCTTGTCCTCACAATGTATCTATTGAAGAACCCCCCCTACAGGTATTGTTTCGCAGTCTGGATTTTGCTGATTGCACACTCCTGGTGAAGCTCAGTGTGTTAATCTGTCCTCTGTATTTCCTGCAAATCGGCAGCTGGATCCATAGACTTGATCAAACTCAGGTTCTATCCCTTTGGCAAGTCTGTAAGTGTGGTTATGTTCCTCCATCAAGAGGTAATAATGTCTGATTGTTTCTTGTTTTGAAATATTAGCAGGCATTGATTCCCATTGCCTAGATCTGTTTACTTAATTAGGAGTTGCAAAAGGGTAATGTGCTATTTTTCTATCAATTCATTTTAATTTACTAGCAAGAATAATTTAATAAGTAGATGCTTCCTTCAACTCCTTGTTTACACAATGTTCTGGTTCTTTTGGGAAAGGCAAGATAAATGCTTAATGTTTTCCTTTTATTTACTAGTTTTCCATAAAATAATTGACATCCTATTATCCTCAGAAGTCGATAAGTTTTTTTTTTTTCATCATTATGAAATCAATTTAAGCATCCTTTATAGATTCCAGTGCATTGCTTTTCTTATCTTTACTAAATATCAAATTGTCCTATTTTGGCCAGTAGGAGGCACTTCAAGACCTCTCCTTAGTCCTTTTGCCATGACCTTAGTAGTCTTTGATTGTTTCCTTGTTATCTGGTGCAACCAACTATTCCAGATGCATTCTTTCCTACCCCAGACCTAGAATTGGCCATTTCTCTAGAAAACTCTGGTTTCTTGTATTGAAAATTTTATCTCAAGACAGCAATCTGGATACTATGGATGAAGTATTTTCTTTCTGAAGCAAGAACTCATAAGCACATTATATGTTAATTATTGTTAAGAGAGTTCTAGGTAGGGGGGCAGTGTGTGCCTTCATTCTTTACTGCAGAACTCCCTTCATGCAAGACAAAAGCTTTGACAGAATCCACAAATGCAAAAGTGAAATACAACACATGAGCCAAGTGTATCCGCCTACCACTGGCACAAATTTCCTCCATTACCAACTTCCCAAAGAAACAAAAGAATCTCAGAATCTCTGCTCTAGGAAATCCTGGCAAAGGGACTGGAGCTTGAATGTTGAGAGCTCTTAGATGTTTTCCTGTGTGTGAGCTATGGACTTGATTGGAAGTCTGGTGAAGTCTGTTGACCCCTTCTCAAAGTGATGTTTTTAAATGCATAAAATAAAATACACAGGATTTCAAAGAAAACCAATCATATTCAAAATGCAGTTATCAACTATTTTTAAAAATAAATTTGCAACATAGCAATATATGCTTCTATAGTAATGCTTTAAAAGCAGCAAATCCAAAAAAATTGAACTTTTGATAAGTATGAACTTAATGATAAGTATAAACAATACACCAAGATATCTGTAACAAATGAAATGTTGCATGAAAATATATGTGATTTTTATTGGTGCAAAGTTATAGGTACGGCTAATACTAGGAAATGCAAGCTTTTGTAAAAAATTAGTGAAAATAACAAAATGTGTATTTCTTCCCATTTAAATTCACAAACCCACTGAATTCTATGGAGCCCAGGCTAAGAATTTGTGCTCTTATGTTTAGAGCTTCAATTTTTATGAACCTTGGAGGAATTTGGCAATTATTAGTAATGCCCTTCCCCCCAGCACTATGTCTGGTTACATAACAAGGGAGTATAATGTGAACATATTTTATGAAGCACCTACCAGTTGCCTATGTAGAAATAATTCATGGTAAGTTTCCAACAGTTTGACAGTTGTGTCTTGAGCCACCCTATGTTCGATAGGTCCTGGGAAAAGAAAGAGAAAGATTTTAGGGTTTGCCCTCATGTAAGACATTTTTCTTTCCATCAAGGGAAAAGAGCCATATTTGTACAGCCACTGCTCAACTCAGATTCGTACTTAAGAACCAAGGGGAATGGTCTGTACACCAGCATGTGCTCCTTTAGGCATGATATCATTTAATGGACTGTTGTAAAATCATTTAATCCAGCCCACACTGAAGAAAACCATCATATCAGATTGAGAGATTACATGAAGTCTTAATTGTCTCTCACCAATGTGAAATTTAGAGATATGGTATGGGGTTAAGAGCTGGGGTCTGTCCGATCAGACAGAGCTCATTTCAGATATCAGCTTTACTATTGCCTAAGTTTATGATCTTGGGAAATTACTTAAACTGCCTGACCCTTAACTTCCCTCTCTGTAAAACTGGGTTTATGATAATAGCAGTATCTGCCTCATAGAGTTTTTAAGTCAATTAAATATAAATATTATATAAAGCCCTAAACAACAGCCAGATACATCCTAAATGTCCAGTTTGTGAGTTTCCGTGTGTGTATATTTGTACGTGCACGCATGCATCTGTGTTTGTGTTTGGAGGTTTGGCAAAAAAAGAAATATTTCCATCTTGTCTCTGAATAGAGGGGGTGCTAGGTTGTAAGTTTAGTGTTCTTATAATATCAGCCCAAGGGTTAATACTGTGAGAGGGTGTGGGTAGCTTGTGTTTAGTTAAAGCCACATCCCAAAGCTTCCTTTCAGCCTGGTTTGCTATTGTTGCAGTTTTTTTCACCATCTCTTTGAAGTTTTAAGATTGACAGATGTTATTCAGTAATTTCCCCTCAAAATTTTTCATGTAGGTTTTCAAAAAGAAATCACAGGAAATTTAAGGGGAAAGTAAAACTTTGGTTTCTGACCTTGAACTGGGGATTTTTAGTCTTCTAGAATCAATGCCCACACATAAACTTTAGGGGATTTCTGTTTTTGTATTTCCCTTAGCCTGAAAAGGAATTGAAATTTGCATGGAAGACCCTTTTCATATATGGTCAGGAATTATAAAATAAATTATCAGCAAGAAGTGAATAGTTCATTGGATGCTTTCCACTCTTTAATGAATTGGAGACACAGCTAAGTAATCATGCAGTTACTTGTTTAAATTTTCTAATTGCATTGTTACCCAATAGGTGAAAGAATATTCACATTGGACCAAAATTAAATCTCTCAAAATTCTGCCAATGTGTTACAAATTATTAACATAACATCTATAGAACAAAAGTCAGCAAACCTGTTCTGTAAAGGGCCAGATAGTAAATATTTTAAGCTTTTTGGCCAAATACAATCTCGTTTGCATGCTCTTCTTAGCTGTTTTGTTTGTTTTGTTTTTTACAACTGTTTAAAAATGTAAAAACCATTCTTATCCCATAAGGCTATAAAGAAACAGGCCAACCCCTAGAATAGAACATAAAAATGTGAGGAATTTCTGTATAAGCCAATCATTCATACACCTTCTATTACAAACATTTTGAGTATCATAAAGTGCTCAGACCTGCTCCAGGTGCTGGGTATATAATGGTGCTCAAACTTTACCTGGCCTTTACCATGAGGAACTTACCGTCTCATGAGAGAAACAACAGATAAACATATTTAAGATTATAAGGCATCTCATGTAGTTGCAGATATGGAGAACTGAAACAAGTGGGCATGCTTCAAGCCAACACATTCATTGGATTCTTCAGATAATAGAGGTGGAGTTTCAGGGGAAGAGGCATAGTGATCTGAAGTTGCACCTGAATGTTGTTTTGTCTGTCCTCTTAATTTTGTTTTCCAGATTCATTCTTTGTTGGACAACAGGGAGAGTCCATACTACTCTGCAAGAGCTTTTTTTTCTTCTTTTGCAGTTTCAATTGTTTTAATTGTTTTGTTCTACCTCTGCTTCCACCCCTAGTTTCACCTCTCCTTTGTCCCTATTCACGCCTCCCATTATGAATAAGAATTTGGGTTTTCATGAATCAATCACCAAATCTTATCTCCGTTTCTATTCCTTTTGATGCATTATTCTATCTTTCCTCAAAATGGTGATTTTTTTTCTCTCTTGGTTGCTAAAATTCTGATGTTTGGTATTACTTTTCCAATTTTTGGCAGTATCATGAGGACTAAGGTTTTCATCTAGAATATATAGACCTTCAGAAGTTGGTGTTTCCCCCTTAGAATATATCTTAAAAACAGGTAGTGGATCACAGTAAATCTAAACATTCCAAAGAAACATGGTACTAGCTTCATTTATCTTCCTACTTTGTTAAGTGTTTGTATCAAATATGATGTAGGTGGTCAGTTCCCTTCAAAAGACTATGGTATTCCCATTCCACCTGGACTGTATTCACATCACTTTTTTTGTTTGTTTTTTTGTTGTTTGCTCAAAAACCTGGAGTAAGTGCAAACTGCCAATTGAATAGTTACAAATCTCTCTGATGTTCAGTCTGGTTCCATACCACCTGCACAGCCAATCTTTTCCCCTGTGTAGAACAGTTAGTTTGGGAGACTTACTCTTCCTCAGGTTATACTTTATTACTTCTGCACCTTCTTTCATAACATTCCTTCTGTGCATCTTTGACTTTTTCCTGTCCTCCAGAGACCAACTCAAAGGAAGCCCTTGCCTCTGTGCATTCCATGTTTCTTTAAGCTTTCCCACTCCACCACTGTTTACATTGCACCACACGTTTAGCTCCCATCCCATTCTGCCATATGTTGCTAGGCATTTGCATACATGCCCTGCCTCCTGCTGGATTATAACCACGTTGAGGTTGGCACTGTGCCTATAGTAGGTATCAGTAACGATATGTTTAAGGAGTGAATCCAGCATCAGAACATTAGGCTTGCTTGTTAATGGATACATTTGAAGATGGATAAATGATATGCAAAGCAATAGAATTTTGGCATTTTGCCCAAAGGAGGCAGCCCAGTACAAGAATCTCACTGAACTATAACTACCCTTTAATTTTTCTCTTGCCCACTGAACATTTCCATCCATATCCTTCCCAAGAGGAAAACTACTTCACCAGAGCCAATCAAGGCCAGCACACGAACCATAGTTTGATGTACAAGACATTGTAGTTTGCTTGCTGGTGCTAAGGATGCTGCTCCATCAACTCGCAGGGGCCGGCTTCCGTGTTCCCAACCAAGAGAGACTGGCTGCACTTCCTTCTTTAACACACTTTGTAGAAATGTTTCCAACATTGCTATTTAACACATGTATTCTACGAAACTAAAAATCACATGCATTCTTAAAGACAGCATATTGGGCGGATATTGTAGTCTCTTCAGAAGAGACCCTTCCCCCAGATTCCTCTCCCCACCACTGAGAGATCTGGAGTTAATATTTCAGGGTAGCCCAGATGTTAGATCAGATCAGGGCAGTTGGAGTTTGAAAAAGAGCAAAAACTACGGCAGAACTGTTGTCAGTCTCTGTTTTTACTAGCTACCATACATGCAAACTTTTTGGAGGCGAGAGATGTGCCATTCTTTCTACATTCCTGCAACGTCTTGAGCTTAGTTAACACTCAGTAAATACTGTGCCCATTTATGTAACACATTTATTGAGGACCTGCTGTGTGCTGGGTGCTGTTAACAGTGGTGAAGAAAAAAGACATGGTCCCTGCCAGCATGGAGTTCCCAGTCTGTTGGGGGTGAGAAGAGCAGAGGAGATTGATATGAAACCAAGAAGTGGAGTCATCATCATTTAGTTAAAATTGTGCTAAATTGTTACATGGGAAAAGTATAGTGTCATAAGAATATATAGAATAAGGTATTTTTTTTCCCAGCTCTTCCTGGGCTTTCCTTAGGGAGTGATGTTTACGCTGAAGTTTAGGGGAACACTGAAGGGGTGGCCAGAGGCAGGGAGGATCAGACAAGTGCATACTAGCATCCCTGGAATAAAAATTCACAATATATTCTCCACAAAAACTATACAGATGGCAAGATCTAGAGATTCCTGGGTTTGGACCCACTTCCTGACTGCAAATTTACTCAACTCAGCTCCTTGTCTCCCTTGTTTTGTTTCCACATCAGAAAATAATAGCAGCCCTGACTTGTTGTTAGTTATATTCCAAGTGACGGGCGTCAGCCTCCTTCCACCTCTGGGAATCGCCATAGCCGTGATCATCACGTTCTACTGCTACCGCGTTCACCGGCAGCAGAAGCTGAGCCCATCCTGGGAGACTAGCAAGCCACGGAAGCTTATGGAGTTCAGCGAGCACTGTGCCATCATTCTGGAGGACGACCGCTCCGACATCAGCTCCACGTGCGCCAACAACATTAACCACAACACGGAGCTCCTGCCCATTGAGCTGGACATCCTAGTGGGGAAGGGCCGCTTTGCTGAGGTCTACAAGGCCAAGCTGAAGCAGAACACTTCAGAGCAGTTCGAGACCGTGGCGGTCAAGATCTTCCCCTACGAGGAGTATGCCTCCTGGAAGACAGAAAAGGACATCTTTTCAGACATCAACCTGAAGCATGAGAACATACTCCAGTTCCTGACTGCCGAGGAGCGGAAGACGGAGATGGGGAAGCAGTACTGGCTGATCACTGCCTTCCACACCAAGGGCAACCTACAGGAGTATCTTACACGGCATGTCATCAGCTGGGAGGACCTGCGCAAGCTGGGCAGCTCCCTCGCCCGGGGCATTGCTCACCTGCACAGTGACCACACCCCATGCGGGAGGCCCAAGATGCCCATCGTGCACAGGGATCTCAAGAGCTCCAATATCCTCGTGAAGAACGACCTGACCTGCTGCCTGTGTGACTTTGGGCTTTCTCTGCGCCTGGACCCCACTCTTTCTGTGGATGACCTAGCCAACAGTGGGCAGGTAAGTTACAGCAGGTGTCTGGATCCTCCTTCCCGTGTTCCTGGCCCACGCTAACCTTTTCATCCATATCTCATGTCTCTCTTCTCAAACAATCCTACACTCTTTGTCTGGAGAATCTAGTCAAAGTGGGAATTTACCCCAAGCTTTCCTGCCAAAGTACCTCTGGTAATAGATACCATTTTCTCTCCTGTTTCTCAAATCCTTCCCAACCCAGGGAAGTTATTTTTTCTTTCTGTTTCAATCCTCATTTCTCTTCCATTGGCAAATGATTTTTCTATGCTTCAAGCACTGTTAGTACTTTACTTTTTTCCTCCCTTATGGTTATATTTGGCCCTTTTCACTCTATATTATTGATAATTAAATGGGCTTCTTTTTTCCATTCTTGAAGACAGTCTCCTTGAAGGCCAAGTACACGTCCAATAGGTCACTCAAGACATCTAGCCCAATGCCTTGAACAATTGAAATGACCAATAAGTATTCTTGAAGCACTCTTGTGGAATAAGATGGAAACCTTTTTGGCTAAGGAGCAACCGTAAAGTGGTTAGAAATGACCAAGACATACTTTATGAATGACGGGGACTCATGTTTTCACACACCAAAGCATGGCTGTGATTTAGAGTGGAGTTCATTGAGAGAGCTGTCATCTTTCTTTCCAGGTGGAGGGATGTGTTTATGAAGCACTCACTGTTCAGTCATCTCTCTCTGTCCATGCAGGACATGCATCGTTGACATAAACATGTTGAAATAAGGACAGGTTAATATGCCAGGGTAATGAATCATGGAATAACTTGTTCAAAAGGGAAAAAAAAAAAGCAGTCTTCTGATACACACCAATAAGAAATGTTCCCTGGGCTAGTAATATCAACTCACTTGACCTTCCTTAGAGCCTTAGGAGGGTAGGACTGTGTTATTATTTAGTCAAGCTCTGCATGTTGCAGTATGTAAAAGTTAAGTGATTCATTCCCTAAAAATGCTCTTCTCTTTTCCCTATGGATTTGTGCTTGCATATCATCAGTCATGGAGATTAGCACAGGTCCAAAAGTCAAAATAAAACCACACAGCAGGCCCACCAAAATTACGTAATGATCCAAATTTGATTTCTTACTGTGTAAATACTTTCATAAAACTTACAGTGGTAGCGAGTTGATGAATTTATACTTCATCCTCAGCACCTTAGAATGTGCCATGGTGCAAACAAAGAAGATTAAGACAAAGTTCTTCAGTGATAAAAAATGGTGGCAGTTATTATTTTCACCATAAATCATCTTGAAGTTTCAGGAATGGAAAAACATAGTTAATAATTAAAAACTAATTCACAAAAGCAAAAGTAAACATCTAAAAATCACAAATATTGTCTCCCAGATTGTTTGTAAAGATGTTAACAAATAATGTGATGTCATATATCAGGGGCGTTTCTTTATTTTGATGTGCTGCATTTATAGCCTTTAAAGGGTTGCCATGGAAAGAACACTTATTTTTAAAAATAATCACCTGTGCTGTACTTTTTGGCTTATGTCTCATTATTAAAAAAACAACAAAATCTTGTGACTTTTTAGAGATCATCTGCACATGTTGGCCATAAACATCAGCTATGTTTTAAAAATAAAAATGCAGCTGAAATTGAATGATGGGCCTCTGTGTCTGTTTTTGCTTTAGGTGGGAACAGCAAGATACATGGCGCCAGAAGTCCTAGAATCCAGGATGAATTTGGAGAACGTTGAGTCTTTCAAGCAGACCGATGTTTACTCCATGGCTTTGGTCCTCTGGGAAATGACGTCTCGCTGTAATGCAGTGGGAGGTACGTATGGACCACCGTCACATGCAGCGGTGGATGCGCCTCCCAGATGGTACCGTGTTAAGACTAATCCCAGGAGGCGACAGAACAGCTACTCCCTTCAGTAAGAGCTAGTCAAGATCTGGTGGTAGACAGCCATTCCAGAACTGTTTGGAATTATGCTAAAAAACCTAAGTTTTTGAGCTGAAAACTGTGTTTAGAGCATAAAGCTTCGTATATCCATGCCTGACGTATAATTGCTTTTCGTTTCGTATACACTACCATAGATATTTAAAAATCTGGCAAGACATGAACTCTAATGACATTTATATAAATAATTTCTATTTACTAAATGGGTTATATGATTCAAATGAGTATCTGATCTTTGTTTCTTTTTGTATTTTAATAGTGGTCAGAACTATAAGATTTGAGAACTAGATTTGACTCAAAATTTACTCCTAGGGACATGACTTTTTTTCCTTAGGCAAACAAGCAGAACAGTTTGGTATATTGTTTAGGTTTTGAAAAGTCTAGTGAAGAGTGGTTGTTGAGGAATGTCATCCTCTCACTGGTGAAGCCTTCTAGGTCTGATTCAGACACCTGTTTTTCTCCTGCTTTTCCTCTGCAAATCCTAGGTTGTCCAGCCAGCTTGCTCTTTTTTCCCAAGTGCAACCACTTACTTCTCTTTTCTCTTTTAGTTTCATTTCTCCCTAAACACACCACACTACAGAGCATGGCTTCCTCAGATTCCCTCCCTGGCATCTTCTCTGCAAGTGGCATATTGATGCTTTTTCATGGTTAGAGGCTATCATGGATCAGGATAAAGATGGGCAGAAGTTACAAACACCTGGCTGGAGCAGGGATGTCATTGTTTTAGGGAGTATTGCCCCCTGACCTTCCCCGGGATACAAGTGACTGAGGTCTACCCCATTATAGCCTTTTCTGATTCTGTTCTCAGTGGTTTCCTTCAGGACCCTAGTTCTCATCTTCAAAATTTATGCATCCCAACCTAGTACTAGCTAGATGCTGAATCAAGCCAAGCTAATCCAATATTATTTCTAATTTTTTGTTTTTCAGTCATTTTAGTCTTACGTAAGAGTTGCAAAAATAGTTCGTAGAATTCCTGTTTATCCTTCACCCAGCTTCTCCTAGTTGTAATATCTTACTTAAACATAGTACAGCTATAGAAAATAAAATTAACACTGATACAACACTCCGAACCAACCTATAAACCTTGTCCAAAATGTCAAGTTCCCAGTAATGTCCATTTCTGAAACAGGATCCAATCAGGATCCCACATAATTGCATTTAGTGTCTATGCCACCATAGTCTCCTTTAACTTTGTGACAGATCCTCAGTTTGTCTTTGTCTTTCATGACCTTGATGCTTTTGAAGAGTTCAGACCAGTTTTTTTGTAGACTGTCCGTCACTTTAGGTTTCTCTGATGTTTTGTTTTCTCATGATTAGATTGAGATTGTTAATTTTGGGCAAGAAAAGCACAGAACTGGAGTTGTGCCCTTCTCAGTGCATCATGTTAGGTGTATCTGATGTCAGTGTGTCTTATCACTGGTGATGTTAAATTTGATCACTGGTTTAGGTGTCTGCCTGTTTCTCCACTGTAAAGATACTATTTTTCCCTTTGTATTTAATATATCCTGTCAGAAGAGACTTTGACCTGTTTCTAAAGAAACCAAACACCTGTGCAATAAAGATACTAGACCTGTTTCATATCATAATTCCACCCACTAATTTTAGGATCCATCTATATTCCTCACCTGCAGTGATTATTACTGTAATGTTTGCCTAATGGTGGTTTTCTTTTTTTCTCAGTCCTTCTACATTTATTAGTGGGTGTTCTACTTAAGGAAGATCTGTGCCTCTATCCCCATTCCCTATTACTTATTCATTTAATTATCTATTATATCAATATGGATTCATGGATATTTATTCTATCATGGATTATTATCCTATACTGTCATTGTTAATTTTGTTGCTCAGATTATCCTAACTTTGGTCATTGGGCTAAACCACCCCAAATTTTGCCAGAGAAGGATTCAGTCGGCCCCATTGCTGGCTCTGATTCTTTGTCCCTTTTAGAACATATTTAGCTGACTCTCTAGGGTGGGACCGGGTCACCCCCTCATGCTCTGCAGCTTGCTGACCCATCACCTGTTTTCCCGAGTCCCTGGATGGGATGGCACTTCCTCTGCGGCTGATGCTGTTATTTTCCAGTTTGTCACCTGCGATTTCTTCCCCTACAGCAGTTCCAAAAGTAACTTGGATTTTCCTTGCACAGTGAAATTTGTTTAACCAAGTTTCAGCCACTGAGAATAATTTTCTGCTTGAAGTTTTGACAGTTCCAAAATGAATCCATAGACCAGTGTGAGTTCTGTCAGAGATGATGCTGTTGTCACTGTCAGAATAAATTTACCTAGATTTTGTTATCTTTTCCTATCCTTTTCAACCCGTTATTCTGTAAACATTAGCTAGAGATTGTGTCTCTATCTTTCTCTCTGTCAGCGCACCAGATTATTAAGGCCCTACGTAGCTCCCAGCTTTCATTGTTATCAGTGACTAAAGCCCTTTCCTGTTGATATTTGCTGAGTGTGGAAGAATTTGAGCTAATGGGGAAGAATCAAGTTCACCAACTTTTACAATGTCTAAAAACAGATACAGTATAAACAAGTTTTCCCAAGGAAGGAACAGCATCTCATTTGTTCAGCTAGACTCAAAAACCCTTTCGTAACCTTTGGGATAAGAAGAGAAAGCTTTTGGGGAAGAGGAAACAGGCCATCCCGGTTCTCATTTTGTTTGATCTTCAGCCCGAAGTCCTGTTTCTCCCATCTCTGCTCAGGCTGCAAAAATCAGGGTTATTTATCGCTCCTCTAACAGAAAGCTCTTTACACGACTCAGTGTGTGAACTCACATATTAAGCCCCTTCTTTCCAAAAGATTAGGTTTTGTTTTGCTTTGCTTCTGTTTGATACATCTTAGAAATGTTAAAGACAGATTTTTAGCCCATTCCTACTTTCAGAGACTTTCCTTTTCCTTTTTACGCAATCCCTTGAAAGTTTGAAAATATATGTGTTCCCTCCAACTATATCCTTCCTTGTTCTGTCATTGTGCTAGCTGTTGTGAAAACATAAATGGAAAGGCACAGCCTTTCCCTCAAGAAGCTTGTAGTCTATTGATGAAATAGGGTTTTTTTTCTCCTTTACTTTTTAGAAATTTCTACCTGCAAATGCATTTCTTATCTTAAAAATGAAATAAATAATAACTCCATCTAATTGATGTTAGGCTTTAATTCATAAGGTCTAAGAAAGAGAGCAGAATGTCAAAGGACTTTCTGTGACTTGAAATACAATATATATAATTACTATTTTTCATTGACAGTCTAATTTCAAAACAAGAGATGTGAAATATGCTTTTTTGCTTATCTTGGTATGATGCATATTTTACTTTACAACTTAGGTGAACTAACATTCCATCCAGTTTATTCTGAACAGCAGAACCTCAAACTGAATGAAGTAGGATACTAAGCATTAGGAGACAGTCTTGTTGGCAAACGTGAAATCCCAGCACTCCTGCCTTTAATTGACTCTCCTTTGATCGTGTGACTAAGCTCAAAGTCTTCACATTGATGAAAAAACCTGGTCCCTGCTTGCCTTTCTATGCTCATCTCTACAAGGTACTCTCTTCTCCACTCCAGTAATTATGAATGTCTTTTTGGAGTCACCTCTAGCTCTTGCCTCCTGCTATTTACTGGGACTGGAACACTGAAGTAGACTTTATAAACAGGCAGGTGAGTGCTGCAGGGATGGTGAGGCAGCATGCGCAGAGGACTGAATGCCCAGATTGGCTAAAGGGAGTCCAGTGCAGAGTCAGGCAATGAGGGTTAGGTCAGCTCTTGAATGAAGAGGAAGACTCGGGAGTTTGCCTCTTGAGATTGTTGTTTATCAGCCAGCCCCTCGTCTGTTCAGGGCAGCATAGGGGAAACAGGAAAGATACAGCAGTTCATGAGAGAAGTGTCACTCTTATCAGGCAAGAAAATGTAAACAGATGACAGTAGCATCCTTCTGAAGCCAGTGGGCACAGCTCCATTTAGCACAGAATTCCACTGGGGACAACAGGAGATGGGTTGCAGTAATTGAAGAGTGTGGTCAAAAAGGGAAAGGCTTTCTGGAAGAAGTGGGTTTGATCCAGATGAAGATAGTCACAAAGGAATAATAGCTACCATTGCTTGAGCACTTGCTTCAAGGATCAACTCATGAAACTTACCAAGAACTCTGAAGTATATACTGCTATTAGCCTCATTTCACAGATGAGAACACTGAGACTTAGAAGGGTGGGAAATTTAAGAGCCAAGAACCAAAGCCATGTTGCCTAACTCTAATCTACACCCCCTAACTTTCCTAGTATAATGCTGGCTGATTAATGGAGAGTGTGTTTAATAAATGGCAACTACAACTGCAATTATTATGATGGATGAGGAGGTCAGTGCTACTCTAAGTGCCCTGGGTATTAACTTGAAGCCTTTCTAGAAGTCCTTGGTGAGACAATCACACACTTCAGGAACATTCAGTGATTGCCTCACTCTGAAAGGTCTCCATTCATTTATTTCCCTGTCTCCTCTGGGTGAATCTCTGTTAACAGAAAACCAAGTCTGTTAAATTACGTAGGAAGTCACAGCATCAGTTATAAAGTCTGAGATAACTTCCTTATTTCACCAAAGAGACATTCATTCATTCATTCATTTATTCACTCAACAAATATTTACTGAGTATCTATTGTGTGACAGGCATTATTCAAAATGCTAAGAATACAGCAGTGAATAAAACAATTCCTTTCCCTAAGGCCAGAGAGTCTAGTGAAAAGCTGACATTCTAGAAAGATGGATAATGAATAAATAGGTATATAACTTAATGCCAGGAAGGTGGATATGATGATTTTATAAAGCAAAATAAAACAAGGTTAGAGGATAGAAAATGACAGGGGATTTTATCTTAGATACATTGTTCATCAGAATGGATACAGAAGAGCCAAGAAAACAGACTTTTCAGAGTTGATTGAAGAGGGGTTGAGAAGGAGGTGATTGTGTGTTACTGAAATTGCCATTTAGTGAGGACAGATCCAGAGACTTGTTCTTTTTTACAAAGGAATCTCTGTCCCACCCGCCCAGGCTTTGGGTTTGTTTGGTGTTCGTGCAAGTGTTTGTGTGGTGTGTGGGAGGCAGACGGAGGCGGGATCCCTTTCAGGGCCCTATTTGGTGAACCCAGCAGGCACAGTATTCACGTCATCCCCAGCCAAAACTCACCCACAAGCAAACTGACTTCTAAATCCCTAGCCATTTAAGCCTTTCAATAGAGGCTGACACATAGCAGCCAACTGAGCAAGTATTGCACAAGAGGAGTAACTTTAAACTCCAAGAATGGTTTCTTAGTGTATTGTCAGGCTGCTGCATTCTTGTGAGATGAACAAAAAGTGCCATTGAACCTAAAAGAAAGGAAAGAAGAGTTGGGGTGGGGGAGAGGGACTGAGGAGAGACCAAGATTGAAGCGCTGCATTTTCCTGGATTTCAGAGGAGTATGATTTGGAAGGCAGATATAAAAACTCAGGGGTACTGCTTTGTGGAAAACTGTCAACAACTTTGCCGCACTGTTAAGTTGGAACTACAATCAAAACAACAGCTGTGTACCAGATGCTGACTTTCAGAGGAATGTCATTACTGTCCCAAAGATTTGCCCTCTGAGTGTTGCAGAACTGGGAAGAGAGAGGCCAGCGTAATTTCTCTGGAGAGCCTCATGAAAGAAATTAAAAGAAGCTACCAGGGCCCCAGAGTTGTCAGTGGCTTCCTTCAGTGAAAAGACTGTGGGGGAAGGCAGGGGAGGAGAGTTTGAGGGAAGAGAAAGTTTTTCTCCAGCAGTGATATAAAGAAGTTACTTAGAAAAGATGTTGTTTGAGGCACTCAAGGAAATACCAAGGTGTGCAGCCTCAGTACGTCTATTTGGGAAGCAGTCTGGGAGGGTGAGACAGGAACTTGGTTTGATTAAATACCTCGGCTGTATGGGCACCTGCTTGGGTTTGGTTACCAGACCCTAGAGTAAGAATTTGAGTGTAAGCAGTTGATTTGGAAAGAGATCCCAGGAAATGCTGGTAAGGGAAGGAGGAAGACAGGAAAGGGAAGGAAGCCCACGTGTGGTATGTTATCAAATGGGTACCACTGTGGGCAATTGGGGGACAAAGCTCTTGGGAAATTCTGGGTGCAATGTGGAACATGCACCTCAGCATCATAACAGCTGATTCACAAGGAAACTAGGGTGTTCGTCTTCCAACTCCTGTTAGTTTGGTTGGGATCTGCTCTTGGGAACAGGATGGGAGGGCTAATTCCTCGATACTCCCAACCTGTCCCACTGAAGGAGGGCAGATGTGATTTAGCTCATTTTGTGGATATAGAAATTGAGGCACAAAGTGTTGAAATCTCTTTTTTTGAGATTTGGTTCTGTATCTGGTTCATGATGGATCCAGGGTAAAAACAGCTAACAATACCCCTACTCCTGATGCATATTTTCAATACTTTTTTTTTTTTAACATGTTAAACTCAATCTTATTCTCTGAGCTCCTTGATTTTTTTTTTCCTTAGAGGCATTTCTAAAGTTTTTTTGTTGTTGTTGTTGTTTTAAGTTGTTATTGGTTCTTACTATAGGCTAGCCAGGAATTGCACTCTCTCTGGATTCTGCCTGCATGGACCAACCCCACACAAACCTTCACATTTGCTTTCTCTGCGGTTCATCACAGAAGGGAGGTCTGAGGCTGTTCATCATTTGATTAAATGCACAAAGAGGAACTCTAAAAAATACTGTCTTAACTTTGCCAGCCATGCCCTGAGTATGATGCCTACAGCATAAAAGGAGATTGTTGCATATTTTCCCCACCTCTGCCACTACCATTCCTACTACTTCCCAAACCCCAGAACAGATGAGCGTTTGGATTTAATGTCAGTAAATAATAGCAGCTGAGAGGACTACTCTTTGTAATTAATGTTTTTTTGAGCAGCTTGTTTAGATATTACAAACCATAGCATCAAACAGGTGCCACGGGCTTGTAAGGTGGGAAGGGCAAAGCCAAGGCAGGAAGAGACACATTTAATTACACATGGCCTGTGACAGCCATGTTTGCTCCCGGAGGCCGCCCCAGTTGTGCTTGCTCCAGCTGGGGTAGAATGAACTCCATGCAACGCTTGATAGAGGGGAGAAAGCATGAACGCTTCCTAAAAAGGCAAAGCAGTTTCATCAGAGTAAAAGAATGCTCTTCCTGGAATCTAGTGCACTTCTTGGGCCTTAGTTTTCTCAATTATAAAATGAGGGTTTGGATCATGTCTCCAAAGACTCTTCCACATTCTCTGTCTGATTCATTTGAAACCCTTAGAATATGTTTAATAGGTTGTTTTCTTTTAATTCCATCAAAATGCAATTCATTTAGAGCAGTGCTGCTCAAAATGTGGCCTCTGGACTGATAACTGGTCCTCAAACTGGTTGTTCCAGATCTGTGAGCTGATAAGTCCAGAAACTGAGAGGAGGTGTTTAGAAATTTTAATAGCAATTTGACATTTCTATGGCACCCAAGTGGAATATTATTTTTCTTGTAGTTCATTTCTAATATGTTTTACCAAAGACTCAGTTCCTGATGGATTAAGGGCAGGGGAGAGGGGGGGAACATCTGGTCTGTTATTTAAAAAAGAGATTGAGAAGTACACATTTATAAGCAATAAGAGAAAAATTTAAATCATCTTTAATCCCACCATTCAACCTTCACTACTTTTGTGAATGAAACAGGGGTTATGTATGAGGAAGTGTGTTGCTTTTCTCTACATGCATTTATTTAGTAATTTCATATTTTTAATCACACACCTTTTCTAAAATAAAAATATTTTAAGCACCTCTGTGAAAATAAATAGATAGGGATAAAAGATATGCAGTTTGGACCCAGTGATTTTGCCTAACTGTAAGATTAAGCATCTCAGCCTCTAGATGCCCAAAAGCATGCGGAGAATATTGTAATGTGCAAACATCCAGGCCATCATCTTCTTGTGAGTCACCAGCGCTGTTTGACTCCACAGGACTGCCTGTGTTTAGATGCACGCAGTTTTGCCCTGGGAAGGACCATGGAAGGGGGTTCTACTCCTCTAACCTCCTCTCCCAGGGCTCAGAACCCACCTAGATGTTTGTAGTCACCTCCTTCTGCTCAGTCAAAGCAAATGTCCATGGTATTCTGTAGGACTCGTAGAAGAACTGAAGAACAGTCAACGGCCTCCAGTAGATGGCCTCAAATATACTGTCTGTAAAAGTCATCCTCCAGGTCCCAGCGGAGGCCCAGAGAATGGAATTGCCTTACAGGCCAAGAAAGCTGACCAAAAAAAGCAGTGCTGCCTGTGGGTGGTTTTTATTCTGGCTTAATCAAATAATCAAATATAAAGCTGTTGATGGAGAGACAAATAGATACACACTGCCAAGCATTAACTAATCTTTGTGTTTATTACAAGTAAGGTTATATTTGTGTGTGTGTGTGTGTGTGTGTGTGTGTGTGTGTGTGTGTGTGTGTGTAGGGTGTTCAAAATGAGGGATAAGAGCACAGAAAGGGTAATTGGAAAAATTCATAATAAAACAAAATGGAAAAATATATTTAGCTGTGGACTGGAGTTTGCCAGTTTGGGTCAGATGAGGATAATCCTAGATATGTCTTCTTTAGAGGGAAGCAGAATACTTGAAAGATTCTCCCAGTATAGCTCAGGGACTCCATTTCTTTGCCAGCAACTTTTGGACTACCACTGACTTCCTTTCCTTATGTGATCTCGCACAAGTCGAAGATGGGAAGCAGGCCTCCTATGTCTAAGGAACACTGGGGAATCTCACAGCTTTCCATGGTATTAGGGAAAGCAGGAAGTGACCTAGTTACAATCCTCTTTTCTCTGGGAAAGTATTATAGCCTGTGTCATCTTCTCCATAGAAGCATTCATTGCTTTTTCTTCAAGGAAAAAATATTCCCGTATCTGGGACTGTGCTCTCCCAACCCACCTTCCCCGTTCCCCACAGAAACCTGCTTTGGTTCACTCAGACCTTATAAAAGTAAAATGAGTGCTGTTGTTTATGTGATTTTGAAGATTAGGACTTGAAATAAATCAGTCCTGGGCTGTAATCTCAACTATGGAAACTTTTTCTTTTTTCTCAAGAAACATCAGCCATGAGGGAGATACCTGGGATTGATTCTGATCCCAGTGTTTCCCTCCCTGATTGTGGTCATGTTTTTTGTTGTTGTTTTGTGTTCCTCACTTGCGAACATTGTATTAACTGTGGTATGGGAATTCCTGATGGGGATTGTTGGTGGCTTCCCAAGAAGGGGCTACACCAGGGCCTCTACAGTGTGGCTTTACAACCAAAGTCAGATGGTGCATTTTAGCTGAGAGATAGACCTGGGGACAAAGGAGAAAGAACTTCCTTGGAAGTTGTCTTAGGCCAGGTTCACTGGTAACAGAGTTTGACACAAAGATTCTGAATTTTGATTTGCATAATATTTATGCATCTTATTTCTTTCTTATTTCTGATTTATTGAGGATAAGCTCTCAGGAGAAGGGAGTAAGAGAAGCAGGAAGGGGCAGGAGAAGGAGATAAGCAAACTGTAGTTACAGGTGGGTTTAGCCTCAATCTGATCTCACAAGAAGCTCAGGAGCATGAATTGCATCTCAGAGTTATCCCAGCCAGAGGTAAGGGGGCTGGACCGTTAAATTACCACATTAATCAGTCTTTTGGCTATAAGCTGCCCCTGAGGGTGGGACTGTCATGTTCTAGGAATCTCCAAGCCAGGTTGCTCCCATCAGCCAAGGGCAGTCCTCCATAGAAGGGTGAAGGTGTGAGCACTCAGTACCCCACATCTACAACAGCTGGGGACAGTTGCATTTGGCCCAGTAAAGGGGATCTAGGCATCACACCAACCACATCTGCTACAGCAGCCAAAAAGTTTGGAAATCAAGAGTCAGTGAACCCATACATTTTCTAAGCAGCACCTTACATGTCCTGTCCTATCATATTATATCATACATAACTCAACACATGGTATTTTGAAGGCATCCTATTATTTGAGTAGATTGGATTAAGGATAAATCTGGAGGGAAACACAGAGGTCATTTAGTTCATTTTAAAGAAGACAAAAAGTAGGTCAGAATGAGCCACTACTGAGAAGTTTCTCTGATTCCCAGTTCTCTGCTTTTTCCTGAATCAACCAAAGTCACATTATTGAATGCTTACTCTATATAAGGCATAGCTTTAGCCTCTGAATTTAAAGACAAAACTCAGCCCCTGCCTGCGACCTTAGACAGTCACTTTCTGGTAGAAGATAAGAGAATGGAGCGAAATAAGAAAGAAGTAAGATGCATAAATATTATGCAAATCAAAATTCAGATCTCACCCCCAAGGGCAGTATGGATTAAGTGATTTGGGTATTTGAAGGCAACAGTGGACAACAGAAGAACAGTTTGTGCTTGTCTCACCATGATGGGTAGTCTTCATCCCAAATTTCCCTATATTTCAAACTATAAATAAAGATAATATCCTGACACTTCCATCCGAGCAAGGCTGAAGATAAATAATCCAAGTTCTGGGAAAGGGAAGAAAAAAAAACAAAACCAAGAAGAAGCCATCCCTGTTCAAAATGCCATTTTGCCGTGAGAGCTCCCTTCAGTTCTTAGCCTGTGAAGGACAGATTATTGAGATTGTTTTTCTTTCCTTTTTTTTTTTAATTCATTTAGATTATTTTGAAGCTAACAGTCAGTCAAAGATCTTACTTGCCTTGGAGAGAAAAATATTGAATCTAACCCACTCCCACTCTCCCCTTTCTCAGTTCATACATGTTTTAGTTCTTGAGTGTTTTGTCTTTTAAATTGGCCTCTGCTGCATCAACATGTATATTGGTCCACCCACTTAGATTAGTGTGTTGTTTAATATTTGCCCAGTTTATGCACTGCCACTTTGGACAATCTAATAGTCATTCATTCATTCATTCAACAAACAATTTATTAAGAAACCCTGCCATTGGTGCTAGGGATACAAGAATAAGAGAATGACTCTGCCCCTACCTCCTCATAGTCTAGTTTGGTGAGACAAATCAACAGGAAATTATATTAAATATGAGTGCTAAAAGAGAGCTCTGCCCAGGCCATCTAAGCAAGAATGGCTTGAAGGAATTTCATGGAGGAATTGACCTTAAGGGTTACAAAATCCTGTATTATTTTCTTTATGCCATGTGTCATGGAAGGAAAATTATCGTTTTAAATTTTGTTTGTTGATGTTATTGTTAAACTGTCCTCCTTCTCATCCCACTAAAACAGTGTTTTCCAATATTTTTAAAATTATTACTATCGTTATAAGCCTTTGTAGACATTTTTTCCTAATCACTCCTCCCCATGAAAAGTTAATACCAAATATTAAATCTGTTTATGTATGTTGCCCTTTGGTGGGACAAAACTCATTGTACTATTTGATTTTTTCCACCTCCCAAGAACCAATTTTTGCACCTCTAGGGGCAGTAGCACCCATGATGAGAATGTATCCATTAAATTGTAAGCTCTGTCTTTGTCCATTTTGTTCTTTGCTTTTCCCCATTGTTAGCACAATACCTACCACATAGGAAACGTTCAATAATCACGAATACTTCTCAAGCTCCTTCTACAACCACTCTTTTCTTTTTTAGGCTGCTATTATTAAAAATTGCTCCTGAAATTAATTATACATGTATTTTGACACTCAGTGCTTCATGCTGCCCAGCCAGCCATTTCCACCAGCCACCTGCACCGTTCTCAATAGCCCTATGTGTGCCTGCTTTCTTAACAGAAGTAAAAGACTACGAGCCTCCATTTGGTTCCAAGGTGCGGGAGCATCCCTGTGTCGAAAGCATGAAGGACAATGTGTTGAGGGATCGAGGACGACCAGAAATTCCCAGCTCCTGGCTCAACCACCAAGTAAGTAGTGACTATTTTCAAAGGCAGATAATATTCACGGAAAGCAGCCTCTTAGGAGGGAGATAATTCTGGGATATTAGGCTTAAACTGAGGGTAGTTCCTTCTGTGTTCTGTTACCCTGTTAGGTTTGGCTTCTAAAGAAACTTTCAGAAGACTGGGATGACCCTGTTATTGTAAGTTCTAACCAGCATTCACAAATAGTCATTTCAAAGGACATTTGTCACATTTTCCAAGCCACCTTGGCTCTAGGTTAAAATGTTTTATTTGCAGCCTCTGCCACTCACCCCCATGCCTTTACATAGGAAGCTTAAGTTTTGTTCCCTTCTGGGTCCCAAATGTTTTATCTCGGGATCTTCAGTTCCAGAAGAAAATACTTAGCAGAGTGAGAAATAGCAGGGTTTATCGCGCATCTGGACTGGGAAGTGACTGCAGCTTGCACAGATTATGTGCAGAGGGTGCACACAGAGTCGGGAGAAGGGTATGTGAGTGGGCATGGGAAGGGGGGCTCATCACTCCAGAATAAACACAAGCAAAAAGAAAAGGAAAATTCAAGTGAACGCATAGAAACCTGTCTGTTGGGAACATCCTAATGGCTTCTTATTTTTTCTTTTCAAGAAATGGTAGATAAGGCTGTTCATAGCAGGGCAGTGGCTCTGGACTTACAGGGCAGTCTGCCCAAATTCTTTATTTGGGGAGCATTTTTATGAGGGCAAAGATCGTAGAAAATGAAGAAAACGATAGGAAAAGAAGGGAGAGGACTGGCTGTGGGTCTGACACACCCAGAAAGGAAGAGAGAGTGAAGTGTACCCTTAGCTCCCTGACCAAACTGTTCTTCCTACTGGGTGAAACCTTTTATTGCCTCTTTTGGATAAACGCTCTCATCCCATGAAGGCTGGGGCTAAGTCATAGGTTTTCCTAAGGGCAAGGCAAATTCAGATAAGAATCAGAAACAACAAATCAGCTGCAATCAGGAAGACAAATGGAGCAGGAGCCTGGGGCTCTGCCAGTCCTAGCCGAGAGCCGCTTCAGTGAGCAGACCCTAATGAAGGGGGAGCAGAGAGGGAACCAGGCTCGGGTGGGCTTCCCCGGTGCATGGGGCAAAGACTCTCTGACTCTGAAAATGTAAGACTATTTTGCATTAACTCTGAAATCAGAAGACCCTGGTGTTATGGTTCATTCAAAGTCTGTTGCCTTCTCTGCTGTACAGTTCTTGTAATGAAGCCATTATTCATGATGATAAAATTCTGGGAAGAATTTGCATAATACATTTTTTTCTCCTAATGAGATTTGTTGCCTTATTGATTTCAAGTTAATGCTTTATATTTAATTTAATTTACTGCCTGTGATTATAGTGCCAGAAAAAAATAAATGTTACTTGTATACCAACAATAGCACTCCATTCTTAACAGGGCCATCAATCAATACTGTCAATTAGGGGAATTATACAATTAATTCAACATCATGAGCTCCCGGGTTGGGAAGGGAGAGACAGGTTTCTAGGTGTGTTGGGAAAGTTGGAACTAGAGGGCAAAAAGGGAAAGTGCCAGCTCTCCAATCTGGTGTTGGATATTTGTCTGACACTGATCCACTAATTGGCAGAAGCACTCCGCTCTTTCTGCCTATCAGTCTAACTTTTTAACTCCTGCTTGCCTTAGTCCCAAAAAGGACTTGAAATGGATAACAAAATCTTGCAATGCACAATAAAAATTAAGACAGTGAGAGAAGACTCTTGCCTCCATCCTGGGCAGCATTTCGAGGATGGGCCCTTTGAAACAGGGCCTTTTTTGAGGTTAGGTGGAATCCTATGAAACTACTAGAGTCAAGCACGTCTGACATACAACGACGGCCATTTCCTACGGTCCATCCTAATGTTGTTGGAGAGTAATGGGGCATAGCAGAGGCCATCCTTGGCAGCTATTGGAAGTTACTACTGAATAGCTATACAAAACATGTGGACTTGACAAAATGAAACCAGGCAAATGCTCATATACCACTCTGACTGGGGTGTTCAGCCCTGTTAAGATAGAAAGGTGTGAAATCAGTAGTAGGGGCCACTTCATGAGGAATATTCTGGTATTGGGAATGCTATTGTACCCCAGAAGCCTAGTGGAGAGTCTCTCTGTTCCATGCCCTATTGTGGTCAAAGAGCGCCAAAGCAAATGGGTCCTACAGCGTCCCAGGGCAGCTGCCGCCTGCAGAGCACCCCCCCCCCCCCGCCTTGTTTCCATATAGAATTGCCTGGCCCCAGCCTAGAAAATGGCATTCAAGGGCACTCATCAGAACTTGCTAAGTGCACAGTGTCCTTTGCACCTGACCAGCATTGCAGGGATAAGGTCCAGCAGGCGACCTGGCTCTCCGTAGAGCCCACCGCTTACGTTGCCCTTTGGGCTTCTCTCCTGCTGCAGGGCATCCAGATGGTGTGTGAGACCCTCACCGAGTGCTGGGACCATGACCCGGAGGCCCGGCTCACAGCCCAGTGTGTGGCGGAACGCTTCAGTGAGCTGGAGTACCTGGACAGACTCTCGGGGAGGAGCTGCTCCGAGGAGAAGATTCCAGAAGATGGCTCACTGAACACTACCAAATAGTTTTTCCAGGGCAGGCTGGGCCAAGTCCATAGAGGCCACCCCTCTCGCCAAAGAACAGAGGCAGCAGGAAGCTGCCCCTGAACTGATGCTTCCTGGAAAACCAGGGGGTCACTCCCTCCCCGTGGGCTTTGCGGATGAGCAGAAACAGCAGCAGCAGGGAAGGGGTGACAAAAAGCATTCTATGCCTTTGACATTGTCATAGGATAAGCTGAGTTAGCACTTCCTCAGGAAATGAGATTGATTTTTACAATAGCCAATAACATTTGCACTTTATTAATGCCTGTATATAAATAAGGAATAGCTATGTTTTATATATATCTATATATGTCTATATCTATGTATACAGCCATACTCTGAAAAGAGGCAAGGAAAAAGAACACATATTCCCAGGAAATTGGTTTAAAAGGAAAGCTCCAGAACGGAGCAGAGAAGGAAGGGATCCGTGACAGCATTAGCACTTGACAATCATACGCGCAAGGGGAGGTGGGGGGAGCTTGGCATTAGGGAGACAGGCTCCACGTCTCAGAGCCTGCTATTGGCATGTTGTATTCGCTTTTGCAAAATATTAATTCCTCCAAGTGGGCTCTCTCCTATCTATGTTGCTAAATACAGTCACACTGCTTGGGAACCAGTGTTCCTGGGGTTCCTATGTGCAGTTGCTTCTCATGGACTTTTCACTTTTCAAACCCCATATGAGGTTTGTGAACCATGTCCTTCAATCTAGCTCAGAAACTCTGCCCCATCTCTAATAGTGTTAACAGTTTAAGGAGTCACCTTTTACTACACAGGCCATAGAAAAATCAGAAGAACAAATTTCCCAACCCATGAAATTAGATAGATGTCTTGTATTTGCCACACCTTCAACTAATGGAAGAAGGTTCTTTGTTTCATTTGCCCACCTGTACTGTATTACTATTCTCCAGTCTTTTTCTAAAAGGGCCTCTCACGTTTTTCTAAAAGGGTCCAAATACCCCTCTAGGGTTCATATTTAATTTTTAAGTACACCTGGTTTTAGTCTCCAGATTTCTATACAAATGCCAGTGAATTCTGTCTTCCCTGGGCTCCTAAATGCTCAAGTACATCATGTCCTGATGGAAAGGGTTTGAATTACACAATACTGCCATGTTCGGGATAGTTTCCTTAGGCACTCTAAATGTATGTTTTGTTTGGCCAGCTCGTATTTAAAAAAACTGAGCCAGTGTTTAGATATTTGGAGATTTTTGTCCAAAAATCTGGATCCCAGGTGAGGAGAGCAGTGGTTTCCAGTTCTCTTCGGTCCACATCATTCACAAAATAAAGGTGTGTGCACACCTAGAAAGCTGTATCACTTCTCATGGTACACATTTGAATCGACACTGACCAGCCCCACCCTGATCTGGGAATTAATTTTGACCTAACCAAGGTCCCTTGTAAGAAACATACATTCATAGTCAGTCTGTAGCTACATAATATGATTTTGACCCTTTCCTCTACAAGACCTGGTATTAAGATTTGAAGTTAGCCTTTTATTGTACTGAGAGGGACCTCCTCTCTGTTGTCCTGGTTAACCCAAGCTTTTTTTTCTTACAGGGTTCCCCTCTGATTACTGCCCTTTACTGCAAGTTTTTGTCATGGTTATTGGTCTCTCCATAATGCCAGCATTTCCAATGTTTGTAGAATTTGCTAACGAGGACTTCAGTGTGAGAGACGAGAGTCCCATTTGCAGTTAGGAAATCTGTGTTCACACGGGCAAGAACAAAGAATGATCTTTAATACTCCATTGGAAACTTAATCCACAAACAAGTAATGTTTTAAAAATGCTTTGAAGCTGCTTAGGTTCAGCCAAATAATTAGGAATATTAGAGAAGGACTAGTAGTGAGGAAATCAGCTCTATTTGGGTTTTGGAAGATCTCATCTCATTGAGGTTTTAGGAGACACCCTGAAGTTTGGGATCAGGTGGAACTTCTAGGCACCCTGTTCAGTGGGGGTGGGCTGGGAGTTAAGGGCAGTTTGGCTGCAATATCATGGAAGCGCCAGGAAAATCCATGTGCGCTTTAGGGCTTGCTGATGCCGTCCCAATAGCTGTTGCTCATTGACCTCTAGTGGTGGATTTCTAGAATACTGATCCATTCATGGGCTTTTCATAGTTTCAGAAGAGCTTTATCACTTCTGGGTCATTATCAGCATAAACTGGAATGTAGTATCAGTTGATACTGTGGCCTGTTTTGTTTTTTTGTTTTTTGTCCTTATTCAAGGTAAAAGACCAAGGAATAACATTCTGTAGTTCCTAAATATACTTTTTTTTTTTTTTTTTACTGCTACTACTACACATAAAGGGAAAGTTTTATTCTTTTATGGAAACACTTCAGCCATACTCATGTATTAAAATAGGAATGTGAATGCTATATACTCTTTTTATATCAAATGTCTCAAAAGCACTTATTTTCATTCTATCCAATGTGTGTCTTTTATATAAATAAAATGTTTTATTAGATTGAATAAAGCAAAAATACTCAGGTCAGCTTCCTGCTTCCCGTTCCTATTCATGGTAGCTAAAGCCATTTGCCTCAAAATCCATTTTGCAGTTTGTGCAGAAAAAAGTCATAAGACAAATCTCCAACTTTTCCATATTTATTGTCTCAGGTCCCTTTTTAAAATAAATGTTCACAGAAGCCCAAAAATATGAGATGAAGCAGACGCCGTGGGCGGCCTGCCCTTCCCTCATCTGGGTATCCCGGCTCGGCTTCCCGCTGCATATGCACAAGGAGCTGCGGCCGCCATCTTAGCCTCCTCCCATGGCCACAGGACCTGCCTCCATCTCCATGGCAGCTTCTTCCGGGGATTGTCCCAATCAAGGCTGTTGGCCATCTTTTCGACTCCTGCCGTGTAGCATTCATCTTTGCTATTCCTTTCCATCTCAGGCATGGCATGCAACGTGGTGCTTTCAGTCGGCTTATCTGTGTCATCAGATGAACAGCCTGAGGGGTTTGGCTCCAGGATGTTGCTTGGAGAGCTCCTTGTAACATAGTGTATGCAATTTTTCTGCCCCTTTTTTTTCTGCCCTTTGAGCTACCTGTTTTAAATTGCAGAGAACCTGTGGCTTCTGAGACCTTAACTGGGTCTGAATAGTTAAGACTCTCAGAGAGTGCCCACATTGGGATTCCTCAACCTGAGCTCTGCTGACATTTTGTGTTGAATAATTGTTCATTGTGGGGGACTGTCCTGTTTATTGTAGGGTATTTGGCAGCATCCCTGGCCTCGATTCACTAGATGCCGGTAGTGCTCTCAAGTTGCAACAACCGAAAGTGTCCGCTGGAGGGCAAAGATCATTCTCAGTTGAGAATCACTGAGCTAGATAATGTGGTCCTGTATTATTGTGGACATTAGTTATAATCCAGTCTTAACTAGTAGCTTGGTGATTTTGGTGGTACTCATTTTAATGGTTACCTGCTCCTCCATTTACCAGCTGTGTGACTGGGCAAGTTACTCAACCTCTCTCTGCCTTGGTTTATTCATGTGTAAAATGGGGATTTTACAGACCTCATCATATGCAGGATACTGTTGTGTTAAGGAATACACACAAAGCTTTTGGAGTTGTGTTTTGCACATGGAAAGACTTCAGTACATATTGACCAATATTAAGTTAGTTTACTATTTGCTGTCAAGGGCTGCTTTCACAAATAGGCAAACTTTGTGGTAAATCCTAGTGAGCATTACAACACAGAGAATAGACACATACTACAGACCTGAAGGATGAGAAAGTTTCTGTTCTGTGTGAGTTTTGTTAATCTGAGGAGAACTCTCACTGAGTATCTGCTGTGTCATCAGATTTAATCCTCCATTCGTACCTCAAGGTAGATATACCTGTATTACAGATGAGGAATCAGATGCTCAGCACAAGAAAGAAGCCCAGGGTCTCAGAGAAGGCAGAATCTGGGTGCAAAGCCAAGTTGACCTGGAACTGGAATTTGGAATGACTGAAATGCTTTTCTCTACTTTACGCAGCCTCCTGAGGGAACTGACCTGCCCAGTGAGACAAGAGAACCACGCCATGATGAAAACATGTCAGAACCATGGTTTCATCTCTCGCCCTATCAGTGTGTTTGCTCAGGTGGGGGCAGGGGAGGTGCTCTTTCACCTCTGTTGCCTCATCTTGTCCTCTTCTCACATCATAAGTGTTGTCAAATTTTTGCTGAGAGATCAATGGAAAGATGAGTGAATGTGTGCAAGCAACGTTTCCTAATGCAGTGTGTACTGGTATCTGAGAAGACTTCGGATTGTGCCAAACTTTTAAAATATTATTTTAATGCATCTGTTTGTATTTTAACATGTATTAGAAAAAATAATTAACACTCTTAAGTGTGGGGTTTCACAAATATTATTGCTTAAAATAGGCCACAAAAATAACAATTGAGTTGATTTTTAAAATTGATTAAGTAGATAATGGTACTTATCCATGCTAGCTACAGGAGATGTGACTATGGATGACTGAAGTTAGGGAGCCTCTCCTGAAGAAACAAATTCATGTTAATCACTAACACTTCTTGAGCACTTAGTAAGTACCATAAATTTTTCTCTGTGCTTTACTTTATTTATTTAACCCTCACAACAAATCTGTGAAGTAGTGTTACCTCCCTATTATAGATGAGGAAACTGAGGCAGAAGCAAGGTCTTCTTAAGGGTCACACAGCTGGCAATTGTAAGAACCAGGATTCGATTTGAACTCAAGCAGTCAGACTGGAGCACACACTCTTATCCTGAACACAAGAGATGAAGGTGGAGTTGGAGGGCAAGAGGTTTTGAGATGCCAGTCTAAAATACATAGGAAGAAAATGCATTTGTACTGGAGGGGAGCGGTTGGCAATCAGGGAACCCAGAGAGAGGAAGTTATTCTTCAAAGGCACATAGACTCTGGGCTCCAGACCAAGAATTTCAGCCAAAACAGGAGCCAAGGTCTTCTGATGCCTCTTCCAGGCTCCATTTTGCTGGGGGTTATTTCAGTTTTTGCTGCTGCAAGGTCAGGAGCATTCTCTGTTGGCAGTAAGTCTCCCTGTGCCCCCAGCAGGGACTTGGTCCTTTGCACCAGTCAGCAGCAGCTTTGGAATGCAGCCTTTCTTTGTCCCCCAGGAGTTTCTATTTGGTGGTGGCTGTTTTCTTTCCAGCTCTCTATGCAAATGACATGCTAATGTTCTGGTCCTGAGAGAAATCCCTTCCCTAGGTGACAGGGAACTTTTCATTTAAACAAGTATGTCCATCTTTTTCACAAAAGCCACCGCAATTGGCATCTGCTCATTTGGTTCGATTTCCTCCTGAAATAGGCTACCTAGTCCTTGCTTATCACATTTCCAATAATTTTTTTTTTTTTTACTTGGATAATAATGGTGTCACACTATATGGGTTTGAAGCCATGGCTTTCAGGCCTACTTTGCAATCTGTGCTGATAAAGATAAGATTATGAACTTGCTCATATTACATGGGCTGCCAATCAGCCTCACCCAGTGTAATTTAATTCTAATACACTTCCTGATCTTCAGTGCATTTAAAAATAACTTGTTAATAGTCTTCTTGTTCTAATTAAGCTAAAATTGCATGGAATGTGAAATGCTTGGTTTCTCGCTTGTGTTTTCTTTCTCTCTCACTCCCTGTCCCCCATGCACACATACACAAACACACAGAGCTGATCCTTCAAATCACTTCTGCATGCAGTCTGAGCAGCACAAATGTTCCTGAAATTATCCTCAAAGTCTTCCTTGACCTCTTCCCACAATGGTAGACACAGAAAACTAGTCCTGGCATCACTGGGCATCAATAAAGATGAAATTTCTTTGAAATCTCATGTTTTGTCTAAACATTCATAACAAAGTGATTAAAATTGGGACCCTCAGAGCAAGACTCCTGGGTTCAAATCCTAGCTCTGCCACTAATTAGCTGTATGACCTTGCATGACCTTGTGCAAGATATTTTCAAGTGCCAACACTCTCAATACCTGTGAATATGAGTTTATTTTGAATTAGGGTCTTTCCAGATGTATCCAAGTTAAGATGAGGTCACACTGAATTAGGGTGGGCCCTAATCCAATCTGACTGGTATCTTATAAGAAGAGGAGGAGAGACAGGGAGAAGATGACCATGTGAGGACGGAGGCAGAGATTGAAACTGTGCAGCTACAAGCCATGGAAAGCCAAGGATTGCTGGCCACCACCAGAAGTTAGGGAGAGGCAAAGAAGGATTCCGCCTGTAGAACCTTCAGAGAGAACATGGTCATGCCAAAACACCTTGATTTTGGATTTCTAGCCTCCAGACTGTGAAAGAATAAATTTCTGTTGTTTTAAGCCATCAACTTTGTGGTACTTTGTTGCAGCAATTCTGGGACACTAATACAGTTTGTTAGAGTGTAAAATGGGGATTACGATAGGGCCTACCTGGAAGAATTATTAAAAGAATTGAGTTAATTTTTTAAAATGGTCAGAGCAGAGACTGGTGCATATAAGCATTAGTAGTAGTTATTATTAAGGTTTTACATTCTACTCTAAAATGGAGCTGTGTTGTTGTAATATTTTTCTGGTAAATTGAATATGTACCCCCAGGAAAAAAAAACATGTTCTTAAACTTAATCCCCTTCCTGTGGTTGTATTGTAAATAAGATGTTTCAAAGATGTCATTTTTAGTTAATGTGCAGCCAACTGAACCAGAATGAGTCTTCATCCTATGGATGGAAGCCTTAGTAAAGAGAGACCCATGGGGAGGAGCCAGAAGCTGGAAGTCAATGGAACCAGAAGAGAAAGGAGAGGACATCACCATGTGACAGAAAAGCCAAGGAACCTAAGGATTGCTGGTAAGACAGAATGCTACTGACCCCAGGAGGAAGCAAGCCCTCTAGCTTCCCAAACCATGAACCAATACACTTTTGTTGTTAAGCCAACCCATTGTATGGTATTTGTCTTAGCAGCCGAGAATCAAAGACAATTTTTAAGATGTATTGTTCACAAATTTATGGGTAAAATTGACTCTTGAAGACGATGAGTTGTGTTTATCCTGTAATTGTAAGCAGGCCACCCCTTATCCTTGTGTGCTGTTTTACCCAGTGTGAGTGGCATGGCTGTGTTGGAAAATGCAGAACCCTGTAAGAAATGAAATCTTGAGTTTTACTCCAGCTCCACCACCTGCCACTCCATTCCTCCATGACTTTTGCCCCATCTGAACAATCTTACCTGCACTTGCCCTCAAGAAAAATCAAATGAGACAATAAGTGTGAAAACACATTTTTTTTTAAAAAAATGGAGGTAAATATTATTAATGCAAGGTAAAATTTATTAGATTTTTGACATGGATATGTATACTGAAACTTTGCTGGAATATTAGATCTTCATTGATTAATTAAAATGATTGTCAACATTTATCAAGTACCTCTTATGAAAGCATTTTACAATATTTATTTTACATGTGTGACATATAGTTTTATATATATATGTATATGTATACATATATTCTAATCATTCTGGCAACCTTACAAACTAAGGTTATTTTCTCCACTTTACAGCTCAGGAAATTCAGCAAACAACCCAAGTCTCTCTCAGTACAAAGGTATCCACTCTTCTAAGCTGTTTTGTCCATATTTATTTATTTCCTTATCTAATATACATTAGTTTAATGCAAAGTGGTGAACCACACCAAGACTCTTGCATCTTGAAAGCAAGAACTATGTTGTACTCAGCATCATATCCTAGCGTCTAGCACAGAATGGAGCATATAACAGTCTTTGAATAAATATTTGTGAAAAAAAAGAAATGAAGGCTCTTGGCCTTCAGAAGTTCATGATGCAGCTGAGGAGACAGACACATACAAATAAACAGTACATGATCAGGATGTCCTAGTCGGTAATGACTCTTACAATGAAACAGCCTGAGGCTGAAAATGCCTGGCTATTTCTGCAAAGAGACTCTTAGTGTGAGCCTGACTGCAGCCCCACATGCTGTCCAAAGGGACATAGTGTTCTAGCTACCAGCACTGCCCCTGAGAGGATGGCTTTCTCCTACAAATCTCTTACAACTCTCTCTGTCAAGGAGCTTGTGTCAGCTTACCAGGGCTTCCATTACAAATTGATGGTTTAAAACAACAGCAGTTTATTACCTCATAGTTGTGGAGGCCTAAAGTCTGAGATCAAGGTGTCAGCAGGGCCAGGAGCCCTCCAAAGACTCCAAGGGACAATCCATTTCTTGCCTTTTCCAGCTTCTAGTGGTTCCAGGTGGTCCTTGGTGTCTCTTTGCTTGTAGCCACATCACTCCAATCTCTGTCCTTGTCTTCACAGCTCCTCTTCTCTGTGGGTCTCTTAGTGATATTTAACTCTGGCTATAGGGCACACCCAGAGAATCCAGGATGATCTCATCTTGAGATCCTTAAGTTAATTACATCTGCAGAGAAAAGACCTTTTTTCCACATAAGGTCGCATTCACAGTTTCCAGGGTTAGAATGTAGGATATATGGTTTGAGTGCCACCATTCAACTTACTACAGAGCTTTAGCCAATTTCCCTTGGCTGGATTCTTCTGAGATGAAAAGATTCCAAGCCCAAGACTCTTCCTTGCCCACTTGAGACATTCCCAAAGTTGATTCTGATGGCTTCACAAAGTTTACTTTGTTTCATTGTCTATTTTAATGAAAAAAATGGTGACTTTTACATTATACAATAATTAAAACAATGGTTAAGGATCACTGTTTATTTTGATGAGTTCACATATTTTTGGCATATCTCATTTTTCCGAAAGTTATAATTTTCCCCCTCCAACAGGATGGGGATGAAATGACGGTGGCAACCCTTTTCCCACCTCAACAGTTCCTGACACAATGTGGGGAGCAATTCATGGCCCTCAAACAATATTATGAAATGGATCACCACCAGCTAACTTAGAAATGAACTATGACTATGGGAATGCAAATATTTGCCTTATTCCAATGTCCCATCTCATTGCTTTGGCCCACAGGAATACACTGGGTGAGAATGGGAAGTTGGGTTCTAACCCAAGTCCTGTTACTAAGTTCTTTAGCTCCATAAATTTGGATATTTCAGTTACTATTGATGCATTGTACCCATTGCTAACTATATACAGTTATCATTGACTTACTATACAAATTACTCCAAAACTTGTGGCCTAAAGCAACCATTTCATATTGCTCAACTTTTGTGGGTCAGGAATTTGGGAAGGGCTTGGTAGGACAGTTCTCACTTGGGGTGTCTTCTGCCATTGCAGTCAGATGTTGACTGGGTCTGGAATCATCTGATGGCTCAGCTGGGCTGGACATCCAAGAAGCTTCACTCAGGCACAGCTCTGGTTGCGAGCTGAGGGCTCTGCTGGGACTGTCACTTAGAGCAGTTACGTGTGGCCTCTCCAGCTGGAAGTGTCAAAGCAATAGAGTTCTTTCTGGCTTCCTCTAAGGTGAGTATACCAAGAGAACCATGTAGAGACTGCGTGGATACTTAGGATGAAGACATGGAAGTCACCTATCATCACTTCTCCCATATTCTTTCAGATCAAACAGTCATGTGTCACCAGAATTCAAAGAAAGAGAACATAGACCCCCACATCTCAATGGGAGAAGTGACAAAGGATTTGGGGCAATGTTTTAAAACCACCATAGGTACCTTATATTATTGGTGCCTCAGTTTTCTTATTTGTAAAATTTGACCACATACTCTCTAAGGCCTCTCTTGTACGTATTGTCTATGGATTACTTTCCTTTAATTATCTTATCATACAGAACCTATGTCAATATTCATGTGCCATCTCTTTTATATTATAAAATTATATGACTGTATCACATAAAATTCAGAAGAAAAATAAAACAGAAAAGGGGCTGTTTCAGTACTCTCTCAGTTTTTTATATGCATATATTTTTAGAATTGCTTTATGTTTTATGTGTGTTTGTGTGAGGTGTTGGTGAGTCTGTGTGTATGAGTGTGGTGAACCAACCAGCACATCATTTTGGAATCTTTTTCTCAGAGTTACATCCTGGAACCTTGTTTTTGAGAGCCATCAGTTGCCATTATAACTAAACATGCTATATACCAGTAAACTTTAATACTCTAATTAAATCACCATGCTTATTAACTTGCAATTACAAACTCAGGTGTACAAGAAAGCTGACGTGTCTTTATTTTTCTATAAATCTACTTAATTTTGCCTCTGAACCTCTATCCTGCTGGACTGGTAGCAAGTTCAGCCCTTTGTTTTTGGGGCTACCTTCCCCACTAATGTCTGAGATTGTGCCATTGTTCCAGGTTTCCTGAAGTGAGAACAAGGAGCAAGGGATGGGTCAAGTTACGGTTCTCAGTTCTGAGCAAACCTTAATTCCCCTGAGATGCCCATTATTTCATTTGCTTGGTTTGCTCGGGTATGACTCTCCTTTGGTTCATTGCCTTGCTGGGGGCTTGATATCATTCCCTGGAAAGCCTAGGTGCCACAGGTCCAGACATAATTCCTGGTTCTCCACTGGCTACTCCCTGAAAACCCACCGTATTGCCAGGGCCCTTTGCTCAAGACACCACCGTGACTCTCGCTTTCTGAAGTCCCAGGGATTCCCTACCCTTCACCTTCTCCTTTGTCCCTTTTTTCAGTAGGTTTTGGAAGCCTATCATCCTGGAGCCTGAATCGTTAGCAACTAAGTAACTAGTTCGTTTAATCTTCAAATCTTCCTGGGAGAAGGAAATATTTGCATCTGTCTTTCCAGTGCTTCAGAGAAGTGAAAGAAAAACCAAATGATTATTTTTCCATATTAAGAGCAAATGTTCACATCCTGCCACAAAAGAATACATCAGGCTTATTTATATGCATTGCATATCCCACAGTATAATAAAGGGAATCACACTTCCATCTGATAGTTTTCTTGAGTCTGTGTTCAACTGCTTCTCAAATCTCTTGGGTCCCATGACCAGTCTCTTTCATGGCTGATAACACTGAAGAAATATCAAAGAAAACAAATGGCAGACTTGGCCTTTATTATCGAGGTGAGGTAATATATGTCCAAAATTCTTTATCTGCATTTCAAAATTCAAATGTTCTTTAAATGTTTGGAAATGGATAGAGGTGAGGATGGCTCATTATTGGGATTGTAAGTCAGAGCGCAGAATTGTAGGTGAATTCGGTTGAAAGGTGTTATTTATAGTCATGTATGTCACCAGAAGGAAAGCTAGAGGTTAAATATGGGCTTGTATAACACAATGATCCTTGAGGTGGACATTGTTTAAGATTAACACTACGTATATAAATAAATTCTTTCATGAACTAGTACAAATGTACGACACTTATACAAAGAGTTAATAATAGATTGGTATATGGGAAAAAAAGTACCTATTGCAAGCTATGGACTATAGTTAACAATAATATCTTTATATCCTTTCATCAACATTAACAAATGTACCACATCAATAGTAGGGGTCAGTAATGCAAGGGGTAAGGTGTATGGGGTGTTTGGGTTTTCTTCTTGTTTATATCGATGTTATTTTTCTTTTTGGAGTATTGAAAACAGTTCAGAATTGAATGTGATGATGATTGCACAACTAGGTGAAGACATTGTGAGACATTGATTGTATACTTTGGATGGATTATATGGTACACGAATTTATCTCAATAAAATTTTCAGTTAAAAAATACAAATGTTCTGAAAATCTAAATAAATTTTCTAACTCGTTTCCTAAATCTGACCTAAACTGATATGAGGCTATTTGAAGTCTTTATTTATCACTTTTTTGGTTGCGTATTACATGTTCTGTGGCAGAAATATTAATGTTTTTGATCATGGTGGTGTCGCCTACACCCCACTGTAGGGTGTCACATAGTATGCGTCATATCATCTTTCTGAAATTCCAAAAAAATCTGGATTTCCAAACCTACCTGACTCCAAGGATTTTGGATAGTGTTTGTGACCTATATCTATATGTATTAAATGGTAAATTTCTTATTCACAGATAGTTCTTTTGCCCATTCAGGCTAGATCGAGGGGCAACTATTGTTTCAGGGTAGGGTTGTTAAAGTTGAAAAGCAAGAAACATTTTGAATTTGAGAAGCTTGTGTTTTTTCATATCAAGTTCCAGGCCCTGTAGGGAATCAGGGTAAGGAGGAAGACAGGAAGCATCTGAATAAGGCTTACTGTCCCACAACCACCTACAGCAGTTACGATCCCTCAGTTGAAGGGAGACAAAGAAACCATGATGAGGGAAGATGTCCGTGGGGCTCAGGACTAGACTACTGCAGACCTGGTAGGACCACGCAGACTAAGATCAAATCGTAACCCAGAGAACACCATGCTCCCACTAGTGTGAGTTCCTTACATTATCAATCCACGAGAACAGCATGGGTACTAAATCAGAATCTCTATGTCTTCCAGGATCCATTCACGAGAACATCATATATCTCCTTGCCAAGGAATTGCATGAGTAGTCCTTTACTCTGGCATCTGGAGAGAAGCTCCCATCCACAGCCCCTGGCCTACTGCCCACAAGGAGTGGCTCCGGTGGCCCAAGAGAGCTTTCTTAGACTCATCTGTTGTGAATTAACCTAAGTAAATTATGCCAGTCATAATTACTACACAGTATAGATAGCTTCCAATGGTTAGAAACAGATTAAGGTTATGGGACCCCTCCCCAGCAACCTCACTAGGAGTCCTCAATGAAAGCAAATCTGAATTCGCTAATATCTACAGTCAAGTAGGCACGAAAGCATTCTCACAAGGTATTTCATTACCTCAAAAAAGTGACAAGTACCTTTAGGTGCTCTCACCATACCTCGCTTTTGAGACAAAAGCAACAATATTCTAGAAGTGGAGATGCAGCAACTTTACAATTGGTATCTGACAACCAGAATCTTCCAAATAAGAAACTGGACACTGTTTCAGAAGCAAGCCTCAAATCCATTCTGAAGGATCCAGACTTCAAAGCTTGCTGTATTCTGTTCATGTGAAGATGGAGAAGATCTTCACAAAATCTCTAGTCTATTCATATGTTACTGTGAACACCATTTCGCCAATGAGCACCCATCTGCACATCCGTTATGTTAACTGGGGAATCTACTGCTATTGAAAAGAAATAAATGCAGGTGAAACACTTGTAGTAACAGTTTCTGGAATGTGAATTTTTATTATATACTAACTGATCAGCCCTGAAGCATTTTTTTGAGATTGGGGCAGCCATCCATCCTAGGATGTATATTAAAACTATTATACACACACAAATATATCAAATATATATGTTCAAATATTTGAAAGTAAAATGCAAACTACAATACACTATCTGGGGTCCCGTGTGGGTAACCCCCTTTCCATTGCCCAGGGCACTTATAAGCCCTTGCTGTTGGAGGGTAGATCTCTGGATACCTAGAGCATGATGGTGATGGCATGTAGCTGAACCCACCCCTAGCCTCTCCACCACCATCCTTGAACTTGTTTGGGACTGAATGAAATCAGCTGAAAAATCTCTCCCAAAGCCAGGGAAGTAGTGTGTTTTCTCTAGCTCTTCCTCTGTTGGGGGGTGGGGAGTGGCGGCAACTGCTTCTACTTTAGGAACAGACATGGTTTTGTTGAAATGCCTCTTCACTATAGCTCCCATATGGACTGTGCCGAATCATGATTATTGCAAGGAATGCCTGCTGTTGGCACAAACAGTATGGGGAAAAGCTGTTGATGTAGGCAATACCTTGTGGTTTTGTTTTATGAGACATGCATTATGTTAACAATACAGACATTGTGTTAGGAAATTAAATCACTCACATACCAGTTGTTGTGTAAAGGAATTAAATCATTCACGTATTGTAGATCTTTGCTAATGGATATTAAATGTAATTTCTTAAAATGCTAATAAGTGAGTTTAAATTTAAACACTGAACATTCAAAATCTTAACAGTTAATAATGTAGAAGTGATTAAATAATTGCAGTCAGTGGATAATCACAGAGGCAAGTCATGTTAGCGGCTATGTAAGATATCATGTTACGTTGAAAAGAATCATGGAAAATATCTAACTTTTCATCCTTTTATTTAATTTTATGTCTTATAAATGAATCCATGCCTGCAAATTTATCACTTCTCCATTGGTGTCTGTTAGATTGCTTCCCATTTTCCCACATTCCAGCACTGAATATTGCTGCAATGAGTATCTTCATATAATTTGGTATTTGTATATTTTTGCTTATTTCCTTAGGATAGACTGCAAGAAGTTATGAGTATTTTAATGGTTCCTGTAATCTGTGGCTAAACTATTTCCCAGAAGGGTTGTGTCTGTTTCAGTTCCCAATAACAATATATTAGAGCATGTGTTTCTCCACACATTCACCAGCTTTGCAGATTACCATTTTTGTTAAAATTTCAAAATTATACTTTATTATTGCTATCATGTGCATCTTTTTTATTCATTAAAAAGTGAACTTTTTTTCAATATATTTGTGTGAAATTGTACTGTTACTTCTGGGAATTGTCTGTCATGTTCTTTAAATATTTATCTACTATGCCTACATGATTTTATGAGTTATAATATTTGCTACAAATATTTTCCCTGTCTTTTGCCTTTTCATTTGTTTAATGTGTACTTACTACATCTCTATTTCAAAATATGTATGGAGTCAAATTACTCACTCCAATTTTCTTAATTCTATCGCATCCATATTCAGAAAATAATTGCTTTCTGCAGATCCAGTAAATATCCAGCTCAATTTCTTCAAGATTTTCTATGCATTATTTTTTTAATAGTCAGTTATTTATATCTCCAGATTTTATTCAGACATATGGTGTGGGTTTGAGGAAAGACTTTTTTTTTTTTCTAACTGCTCCAACATCATTTAATGTGAGAGTGAGGGTGAAAAACTTTCATTCATGATTGATTTGTGTTACTTCCTTAAGTATATGATACATTTGTCCTTGTAATAGGAATTATTTCCAGACAATTTTGCTCCATTATTCAGATTTCAGTATGTCTACTATGCTAATGTTACTTCTAATAAATGTTTATCCTTTTCACTTCCAGAATTGTATTTGATATTACAACTTGTTAAGTTTTTCCTTCTTTATTTCACACTATTATTTTTTTCTGATCCTAAATCATTTTATTAAGAAAAAAATTAAAAATTCAATACATGCCAGACCAATAACACATATACAAAGTTAGTAAATTTGTTTTGTCATGTTTGATTCAAAACTTAACCTTTCATTTAAAAAGAAACAAAACATTACAAACACATCCTCACACTCTAAGTAACTATCCTAGTTTCCTAGTTTCCGTGTTCACTAGTCCCTGTACCCCTGCCCTCCCAGAGCCCGCTCCCCTTAGGGCTCAGAGGTGGATCCTTCCATCCATGTAAGTGCCTAAATCTCGAGTATTATCGCGTGTGTACATTTTTTTTTTTTTTACTTTATATAAATGGAACACTGTATTTGTTCTGCCACTTTTTAAAATTTAAGGTTATGCTTTTGAAATCTATCTATAGTGATGCATGCCAATCTAATTTATTTATTTTAACTGCTATGTAGTGTTCATCACATGAATGTGCTACAATTTCTTCATTTGCGTTACTCAAAGACACTTGTGATATTTCCAGTATTTTTATAATCACAATGCTGAATAGACAGTATTGATCTGTATGATTAGAAGAGGGAAGATATCAAGGTTAACAGAACTAAAACGATTTGGATCAGAAAATTCATTGGGAAGTGCACAGATTGAACAGAACGAATGAAGAAGAAGATAAAATATGGAGAAGATAGTGTGATTATTACCTCAAAATTGAGAACAGGCCTACTGGCTTAAACTTTAGTAAAATATGTGCTGGATCTATGTGCTGGAAACTACAATACAGTGGTGAAAGAAATCAAATCAAATAAAAATGAATGGAGTGCTATACCATGATCATGATTTGAAGACTCAATATTAAGACATCATTTCATTCCAATTCGATCTGCAGATTCAATGCAATTCAATCAAAATATTAGCAAGCTTTTTTATAAATATCAGCAAGCTGATTATAAAATTTATATAGAATCAAATTTCTGTATTTGATATTTCTGTATTTTGATCCTAAAAGAATAACAAATTGAAGGACTCACACTACCTGATTTCAAGAATACAGTAAAGCTGCAGTAATAAGAACGGAGCCCAGAAATAAAACTACAAAAATATAGGCAATTGATTTTTGACAATTATTGGGGAAATATAATTAAAAATAAAATCAATTGCCAACCCAGGAAATATTGCCATAAATATAAGGGGAAAAAAAAACAGTTATGTTATTGAATAAGCTTTAAACTAGGCTGGGACATGTTAAAAGATAAAAAACAAAATAGAGTTTCTATGGCTAAGTGATTTCAGATGGAGTCAGGAGGTCATTCTGGAGGTTACTCTTATGCATGTCTCAGCCAGATATCACAAACTGCCACAGTATGCAAAGCCTCAAAGAACAATGCTCCTGAAAACCCCAAGGACATCCAGATACCATCAATAAACCACAATATAAAGAACTCAATTAACCATGCCAAACTAGAAAACAGAGGCTCTAAAACTAAGCAACCTGAGTAAGACCCTTTTTTAGTTGGTACTGAATGCTTCCAAACATATAACTAATTCTAAAATGCCTCTCTTCAAGAAACAAATACTAAATTAACAAAAACTAACAAAGACTTATCTAAGCACATTATCAAGCTTGAGAAATTATCTGGAACTCTTGAGTCTGATTGTTCTAACCCTCCTTTAAACCCCTCCTGTTTTCCTCCTCTATGTCCTAGCTTAGCCTAACTTCCTTTCTATAGTGATAAGATTTCACAAATCCTAATGAAGACTCAGTGGGTTTTACAAAAGAATTCAACCTTATGATTCAGACTCATAAGCCTGGATACTCAGACCTTTACCAATTTACATGGCTGCTGGTTAAGGTCATGCCAAATTCTGGATAGACAGAGCTAATTGGAAAAATCCCTTAAATAACTTTTTCAAAATGAAGAGCTACTGACAAAACTGAAGCATTTAAGCTAACTAAGGAACTTCATAACCACTCTTCAATATTTCTTCAAAACATTTATCACCACCTGAATATACTTACTTGTCGACTGTCTGCCCCCACTAGAATGAACGCTCCAGAAGAAGAGGAACTATCTTATTCACTGGATATCTCCAGCACCTGGATCATTGCCTGGAACCAAGTAGGCATACAATGAATATTCTTAACGAAGGAATAAACTATAATCAACCTTTTATAAAAAATTCCTTTGACCATTTAGTCAAATACCTGACTGTGATTTATCTGAATATTAAAAAAAAAAAAAAAAGAAAGAAAGAAAGAAAAGAGAAGAAAAGGATGGAATTTTCAAAGTATCTGGATAGTGGTTGATTTTCCCCACTGAAGGAACTCACTGTAATCGCTCATAGAAAAGCACAGCAGGAGCTGAGCTGGGGCTATTGAGTTTCACATAAATTGTCTAGTAGCTAGATGAGGAGAGACTGAGCAAGCGGCTAATCCATATTTTGCCTTAACTGCTTTTTCCATTTTATTCAACTTGTTAACTAAAAAAACTAAAAGTAGTTTCCAAACTACTTCCTCTGTCATTTAGATAAAATACCAACTGAATCTAGTTCAATTCTAAAATGCATAGGGTACAATCCAGAAAGGAGGAGATGACAGGAAAAGAAAACTCAATGACACTAAGTATGTGCTAATGTTACTTTTTATTTCATGAAATCCAAATTATTGCAAACAGTTTTGGGAACATTTTATGTAGACATTAGAACAAAAAGGAAACAAGAAATGCAAAACACATACAAATAGCTATCACTAGAGAATCAGAAGTAATTCAGACAAACATTATAATATTTTTTGACCAATGGAGAGATATACACAGGCTAAAATGAGACTACAGAATGAAAGCAAATGGAGCTATACATCAGCTTTCTGCTCCTCAAAACTTAAATGTCTTAGTTAACAGTGGAGTAGGAGAAGGTAATTGAATTGCTAAGTCTAACACTTGAACCATTCTTCAGTCATTCACTTTCCAATGCCGAGCTGTAATTAGATTCACAATCTTACCCTTATTGCACTCTGCACCTACACCTCTGAATGCTGTCCATTCTGAATAGAACTGTTTAGAAACCTAGGACCAGGATCAGAGAGAGGCTCACATCATCCACTCCCAGGAGAAATGTTGGAGGTGTTTCCACTGAAAGGCCCCTGATTCCCAGATTCTCTGTGCAATATAAACCACTTAATATTCTATACTGACTTTTTAAGCTTGGGAAAGGGAATGTTGTACAAGCCTTGACTTTGCTCTAGTTATTCCCTACAAGGCAGAGAGCAAGTGAATAAATGGACCTCTCACGCTCACTGAGGGGAAAAGAGTCATCTATATCTAATGTCCCCTCTCTGTTAATGACACAAATGATTTGGGGAAGTGAATTAAGTTTATTGCTCTTTGACTGAAAGGCTCGCACTACGAAGTACTTGACTTTTACCCTTATTTCTCATTTAGGTAAATTAGAATAGACAATCGTTAATTTTTACTTTAGGGAATAAATATTTAGCTTGCATAAAAGATAGTTATTAAAAAAAACCTCATCTAATTTCTCTTTTAAAAAATAGCTTTAACATGCTTCCTAAGCTCCTAAATATTCATATTACAGATGCCTCAGCTGTATTTTCAAAGACTAGCTCAGGGGCACTGAAATATTAGCTATCTCTTTGCTGTTAGAACATCAGAGTGATTAACAGTCATTAAAAAGTTACTCTAATCCAGGGGTTCTCAGACTTTACCATGCATCAGAATCACCTGGAGGGCTCGTTAAAACACAGAATACTGGGCCCCACCCTCAGAGTTTATGATTTAGTCAATCTGGAGAGGGACCGAGAATTTGCATTTCAAATAAGTTCTCAGGTGCTGCTGATGCTGCTGGTCCAGAGACCACACTTTGTGATCCACTGCTTTAAACTATTAGTTTATAGGTGCTTTAAATAGCAATGAAAGCTTAGAACTCAGGACCCACAATGGAGTTACTAAACTAATTCTCTTCAATGCCATGTCCCAGGAAAAATCTCAAGAAAATCAAATTTTTACTTCTTCCTTTATAGCAACAGCAGTGTCCAGGCAGCTAGAGATACTATTTGCTTAGCATTTGGGTTTTGCTGGGCCTGGGCTGGAAGTATTTCCTATTTCTCATCAGAAAGGCTGAAATCTATGTGTGTCTAGACCTCCTGGTTCTGTAACCCTCCCCAGGACAGGATCCGTGCCTGTGAGGGACCAAAAGCCACAGCTACATGTCTCTACCCAGTAGGTCTATCTCATCCAGGAGGAAGTCCATGTCCTCCCGGCTCACTTGGGGGCTGATCACCACCTGGCGGAAGAAGTTGACTTTCCCCCGGTGGGGCTGGTAGCTCAGCATCAGGCTTCCCTTCTTCATCATCCTCTCCTTGATGGCGGGGGCCACCTGCATCGGTGAGAGGGGGGCGGGAGTGAAAGACCAGAACACCAAAGCACTACAAGCACATTTTAACCAGTCATTTGATATTTCCTGGGCACCTACAGGCATGGAGCCCATTCTCAGGTGCACAAAATCACCTTTAATTATAATTTGTTGAGAACTAATGACGTATCATGTCCAATTGAAGTACATTAGATATATGAATTCATTTAATCGTCACAGAAACCCCTGAGGGAGATATTATCGATATGCCCATTTATAGATGAAGAAACAGAGGCATAGGGAGATTAAAAGCCCAAGGCCACATGTGTAGTAAGTGGGAGAGCCAAGACTTAAAACCAGGCAGTCCCAGTTTAAGTCCACTCTCTGATACCCAAACTATTATGCAGTGCTGCCTCATTACAAACAAATCAGCTGTCCTCAGGGGTCACAGTCCCCAAAGTGTCAAATGTTACACTCCCAAATTTGTCTGAACTAAAAAATCCTCCAGTTCAATCATCTGGATGTTGGTTACTAATTTCTAACCAAATTAGTAATAGATGGGATAGAACCCAACTCACATTGATAGCCTACCAAGAAAAACACTAATGTGGGTATTACATGCAGTTCTATTTTGAAGACTAATCATTTAATCATTATGAATTGGAGCCTGTGCCCTTCCATGAATTACTATAATTTGAAAATTAATAAAGGCCCAGTAGAAAATGAATGTTTGATATTGTCCTTATATATGAATATAAAATTTCTGTCTTTCATTAAGAGATGTGAAGGTACAATAACATTAAGAACCCATATTTTAATGATTTCCAGCTGACATGAGAAGGGTGGACCCTGATAATCCAAACGGGCATATTTTCCTACAAGTTTAATGTTTGAAGAAATTTGTCCAATTTCAGAATGACATGGAAAAAGAAGTACATTTTCAAATCAATAGTGTGACCACCCAAGAGCTAGGCTGTGAACTTTTAAAAAAATGAAATTAATTTTTGAAACTCTGAGTTTAAAAAAATTAAGAATACATTCTTACTGGCTTCAAATAAAATCAAAGGTTTTCCATTTCCATTTTATTTTAACTCTTTGGAGCATGTGTGAGTGCATCCTATGTAAATGTGGGCAAGAAAGATAAATATAAGAGGGCACCTTGGATACCTTAATATAAAGGTGTAGAAAGAGGATATGATGAGTTTCTGTCATTATCTTCTCAGGATGAGACTTAGGTAATCCAGAAGGAAGGAATGTATACATAAATAACACACAGAACATGCATTTACACACCTCAGGGGAGGGGCACAAATTTCAAATTTCAATTCCCATGAGCCTCTCTCTCTCACACAGTGTGACAATTCCACACCACACTAGTTTTTGAACATCCCTATTTTTTTTTTTTTTTTTTTTTGGCTGGATCCTGCCTGAAAACAACTCAAAGTACTCTCCAATGCTCAATACAATTTTATATATTTCAAACTGGATGAAAATTAGCTGTGTAATAACTCTGGAAATATGATGTGTTGGACTCAACCTCAGAGCCTTCTCAAGGGATGTTCAAGGGTAATTTTAACTTAACACTTTTTTACTTAAGGACTAATTTTAGAAACTACGCCTTGCAAAACATGGTCTATGCTATGCTGCCTGCAACAGAATGACCTATTCATCATAATCAACAATAAAATCACCTATTCTGCACAATCATTTTACCATTCGAGCAAAGGATGGGAGGTCTCTTACAATATAACAAGAATAATATACACACACACCACACATATGTGGAAGTAAAGGGAAACACAAATGAAAAAGATGAAGTTAGAGATCAAGTTAGTGAAAACATGTGGAACACTGGTTTCTATAAATTTCTGGAAATGTGTCACAAATTTTATTCTGAGCTTTTTAGAGATTAGAAAAATAGGGTTAATTAAACAACACCCTCCATTCTCTCTGCATGACTTAGTGATGAATGTCCACAATGTGCTGAAAGCTGGAAGCAAGTAGGCAACTCCATTACGCCTACACGTGTCCACTCTTAATATTCAAATTCATATGTCCTCCAAGCCTCAGCTGAGTTTTCTTTCAGAGCCATTTATGGAAGTAGTCTTTGTTATTAGAATTATAAAATCTAGGGATCTAATACGTAAATCAATTAAAAGTGAGTGCAAAAAGAGAGTTGTTTCCATAAAAACTAAGAGGAATCCTTTGGAAAGACTAGATAAATGGGAGTTGCTAAACAATATTGCTATTAAATTAGGTATGGCAGGAGAAAACCGTAGAAGTCTGTAAAACAAAATCTGAAAAGTCCAGATTCATTCTGTGCTCAGATTGCTGCACAGGTGTCTGAGTACTTACTCCACTTAAAGAAACCCAAATCGGATATGATAAATGATTCACAAAGATTGTAGCTTATGCAAGAATGTGGAGGGCACTCCAACCACCTACTCAAGAAGAACCTCACCTTTCTCTCAAAAGATGGAGAAATAAATGTACACAGATGTATGGATCATTTTTTTTTTTAGAATTATTTGCTTTAACTGATAATCTCAGTCACCTTAGGAAGGAGAATGTCTGGGGTGGATGTGGATGTGGAGAATGCATGTGCACACATGTGCCCATATGCATGAATGTGTGTGTGTGTGCCTGTGTGTGCATTTTGTTGTGTGCCTGTGTGAGTGTGTGCATTCCTGTGTAATTCATATTTCCAACCCACTGTCTGTCATTTACTGCCATTAGGATCACCCTATTTGGTCACAGAACAATGCAGGACTGTGGTCTAACTTAGGCTCATGCCCAAGGCACATTTATTTTTGATTCAAAGAACAAGTGACCTCTTGAAGGTAAACTGAAGCTATGAGGGAAAAACAGAATAGTATCAGTGGTAAGCAATATTAAGATTTCTATCTGCCTCACATGGGCTAAATGTCTGGCCCAAAGAGCCACAAGCTATCAATTTTAGAACTTACAGCTTGTGGCTTGTAGATTTTTTAAAAAATAAAAATTCCCCTCATATTCACCTCTACCCTTCTCCAGTGCCCAGGGTATAACTGACTCTGGCTTCTAGCCAATTTCAAATTTAAAACAGGCATGTTCTTGTCTCTAGCTTAATTATCATAATTGATTACTATTTATTTTTCAATACCTCTATGTTTTCCCCCCAAATGTTATTTTATTCCTTACCTTTGTACAACATTAGAATTTTGATGCCAGCTCATAATGTGTCTGAGGTGCACGAGGCAATTATCAAAATGAATTAATCAGGTCTGCATTTCTTTCAAATGGATTAAAAATATTTTCTAATGTGAGCAAGAAAAGTAAATAGAAGAGGGCACCTTGGACACCTTGATATAAAGATATTTTGAATGTTTAAATTCTTGCTCTTAGTTGACGCCCAAGAATGTGCTTCTATGGGCAAAACATACACCATAAGAACCAAACTCCTGCACCAACGTTTGTTGGCTGAATTCCCAAGATTATAAATAAATGACTAAATATCTCTGTGACTCAGAGAACCAGCTAAGAAAGAATTTGACAGTACAATATAAATTTTATTTATGTATGCATGAACTATAAGATTAATGCTTAGAAGTTGTTACTAGTAAGCAAGTGGGAAAGGCCTCCTTCTTCTAGAATATTTCAGGGGGAAGGCAAGCCATAAGCAATACAATGGCAGATACTCGTTAAATCTCTGTTACAATTCATTGTTGTTGTTATTGTTGTTGTTATTAAAAAATATTGGACCAGATTTTTATGATTTGCTTGCTTCCCAATAACTCAAATTTAAGCTTATGTGTAGGGAACCTATAATTTTTGCAATTTAGGGACCGCAGATATTCTTATTAACCACCAGCTTGTCACCTTTGAACTTAAAAAATCAACATTTTCTATTTACAAATCTTCAGGCATAATCCAACATCAGGTTATTAAGATATTCTCTTTTGCTGATCACAGCAGAGAAACGGTCATAATACAGAAGGATGGAATATTCACTGAGAAAAGAAAATATGTACAAACTAAATTTAAGCATCTGAATATTGCCCCTAAATGGAGCATGCACGAAGGAAAGCAATTTGGCAGGAATGAGATTGCTTTCCAGCTCTCAATTATTTTACTGCTGGTTTTCCTTCAAATTGTAAATCAAATTCTCTTCTCGTGCCTCAGTGCACTGGTCCCTGCATCTTAAGTGGAGGAAGATCCTGACATTTCTATTTGGCTGCACAGCAACTTAATCCACACATTTCTGTAGGATTGCTTTTTTACCCCCCTCAAATTATGTTTCAAGAATGTTGTCATACTCTTGTAGCACAAAATAGCATTTGATATTTAAAAGTTGCTTAAACCCAAAGAAAATAAAAACTGACTCATTCTGGCCAAGTTATAGCAATTTGATAACAAGCAACTCAGGCACCATCATAGGCTTCGATGAAAATAAAATTGTAATATCTATATGTGCCGGTTTGAATGTATTATGTCCCCCAGAAAAAGCCATATTCTTTGATGCAATCTTGTGGGGCAGACATAATAGTGGGGATTAAGTTGGAATGTTTGGATTAGGTTGTTTGCATGGAGATGCGCCCCACCCAACTGTAGATGATAACTGATGGGATATTTCCATGGAGGCATGGCCCCACCCATTCAGGGTGGGCCTTGATCAGTGGAGCCATATAAACGTGCTGACTCAAAGAGACTGAATGCAGTGCAGCTGTGAGTGACGTTTTGAAGAGGAGCAAGCTTGCTAGAGAGGAACGTCCTGGAGAAAGCCATTTTGAAACCAGAACTTTGGAGCAGACGCCAGCCACATGCCTTTCCAGCTAACAGAGGTTTTCCGGACGCCATTGGCCATCCTCCAGTGAAGGTACCCGATTATTGATATGTTACCTTGGACACTTTATGACCTTAAGACTGTAACTGTGTAGCCAAATAAACCCCCATTTTATAAAAGCCAATCCATCTCTGGTGTTTTGCATTCTGCAGCATTAGCAAACTAGAACACTATAAAATGGCATTTCTTTTTAAAAATGTGTCACTTATTTAATGTAAACAACAACACTTTTTTTCAATATTCAAATTATTTCTCAATACATCTACAGGGAAGGACCAATTTTATTTTCTTCAATGTATTGCAGACTGATTCTTTTATGAAATACAGTAAAAATGAATTAATAGAAAAATGAAATTAAAAAGACATTTAAAATACAAAGCAGATTTTGTTTTTAAATTTTAAATCTATAAGTAGAGTCATTTTGTTAAATTTCTATACAAGTTTCTAAATGGCGACTCTCAGTTTCTGTACTTTTCTTGTTATAGACTGCAATATCCACTTTGCACATTGGCATGGGCCTGGCAACTACATTTCTGAGACTCTGCTTTAACTCCCTTGGCAGCTTGTCCCTTCTTTTAGGCATCAATCTTAATGGTGTTTTGCATCCTTATTTCCTCATATGAGCATAGTTTACACACCATTTTGAATGGCGTTATCATAGTCCACCATACCACTACTGGTTTACATAACCGGTTCCCAATTGCTGAACCTTAGAACTGCTTAGATTATGATGACATGTCAATGAAATCATGGACCCATGCATGAAACCTCTAAATGAGTTCTTCAAAGTCCAGCCCTGAGATTATAATAGCAAATGGTTCAAAAATTTTCTAAATGTTAGGATCTTTAGTCAACATTTCCCATCACTTACTATGCAGCTTTGAAACAGTCACATTCTTCACCTATAAAATATGGGGTAGCACTGCAAACAGGATGGCTGAGAAGAAGAATGTGTAATTAAAGAAGGTGATCCTTTTATAGAAAATATGAGGGAAAATACTACTTAAACTTTTACTATGAGTTCAGACAGCAATACAATTCAAAGCTTCTAATAAATCCAAAGAGATTAGTGTTTTACTAAATCATCCTCTAAACCATGAAGAAGTTGATGCTCCTAAAACTCCAGATTTTAAGGCCATCTTCTCAAGTTCAAGTTAATTAATCCATGTTTCATTTTACCCTAGGTAGCAAGATTCTTTAGGGAGTGGGAAGCTAAACTCATAATAATTTGCAAATCTTGGGGGCAGAGCATGTGGTGGGCAGGCAGACTAATAAACTGAAGAATAACTTACCAGAGTTTGATTGTAATTAAATTTTTCCCTAAGATTATCTTCCCCCAAAGAGGACTGTATCAGATGCAGAAAATTATCTATAATGTTCTTTCTTCTCTCTATAAAAAGTCATGTAAAATAGTTTTAATTTAACTGTATCTACATTAAACTTCATACATCTTTGGCTTCTTTGGTATTCGCCAGAACAGAATAAATACATCGTCATACCAAAATGACTTGTTCTAATACATGGCTAAGCAATTAAACACTGAGAAAAGTAAAATTGTAGGAGCTAAGTCAACTCCTATACTTGAATTTTACTTGTTCTAAGTTAGGGGAGGCAAGATTTTTTTGTAAAGGGCCAGGTAGTAAATATTTTAAGCTCTGTAAGCAATACAATCTCTGTTGCAACTATTCAACTCTGCCACTGCAGCACAAAATCATCCATAGACAATATATAAACAAATAGAGCATGTCTATGTTCCAATAAAACTTATTTAAGATCAATGAAATTTGACTATCATATAATTTTCATGAGTTGAAACATTATACTCTTTTTAATTATTTTTTTAATCATTTAAAAATGTGAAACCCAATCTTAGCTTATGGGCTGCACACAAATAGGCAACGGATTATTTTTGGCCTGCAAACTGTAGTTTGCCAGCTCCTCAGTCTAAATGAAAAATACCTCATGATGCATAAAAACTACTCCAAAGGAAAAAATGCATAGAAAATTATGTTCATTGGGTTTCTCTCAGAAACTCTGCTTTGAGCCAGGAAATGATAAACTTCTTGATGTTCCTTCTACAGCATGAAACCAGAGCCACAGATGGATGGGCAGGGAGGCCACTGTGGCTTTCTTCCAGCATAATTATTCTGGAACAATCACAAAAAATAACTTGCTTTACACTCTCTTCCCAAATGATCTGGGTTCCAAATGTGCAACACACCCTCTCCCCGCTCTCCCCAGGTCCTTCCATGCTAACTTGAGGAGGAATATCCAGAGTAGGATATTAAAAGCTAATTCACGGAAAAAGTTGGCATGAAATGTTCACACTTTATACCTGGCACCCAAACCAGAACTATTTCTGAGACTCATAATGAATTACATAAAAATTCTTCCTTTATTAAGTCAAGTTGATTTTTATTTATGGTTTTAGGACATCTGAGAATTTCTGCAGCCAGCTGGCGATGCACCGTGGATCAGTTAGCAGCCAGAAGTGAAGGCATGAACAGCACCAGAGAGCAAATGGAAGAATTCCAGCCCCAGAGAAGGACTGGCATGCCCAAACCACTGAGAGTGCCTCCAAGGGGCTTTGCACATCCCTTTCTTCTTCTGAGAAGGGTACAGGCCAGTGCAGTGGCAGTTTGGGAAGTGTGTGCTATGAAGGGGTCTTCCTTGCCTCAATGTATTTGGGAGACAGTGGCCACACTCCTCACAAGTGGAAGGTCAATCAACAATCTGAGGAAAGCTACCCTGGAGAGATGATCCAATCAGTCTTGAATGCCCCGTTCTTCAGGAATGGAAAGCAAGACACAGGAGAAAGCATGCAATTCCTTTGTTTGCTCATTAAATCCTCAGCCCTCTGTCTCCACAACTAAAGCATGATGGTGACCCTTTCATGATCCAGTGAATGTAAGGTCATCAGAATATCCATATTGGATCACAAAGTCTCAAACAGGGAACTGCATCTCTACTTTCCTTTTAGCTTCAAATGAAAAAGAAAAAAAGATTTTCCAGTGGAAAAGGGGATTCCATCTGTTTCTGATTATGAAAGAGGTCAATAATAGGTCTCATATGAGAACTTCCTGAAAGCTAAATTTTATCTTTAAATTTTAACCCAGATATCTGGGTTTTCTCTTACTGTAAATACGAACTGGCTTTTCCTTTACACATGCAACTCACAGTATGCAAAGTTGAAACAGGCTTCCAATTCTGCTAAATATGTATCCACTGTTTTGTAACACCTCCATGTTACCCAGGATGGTTGTTGCTAAATGAACAGCTGTTGAAGGAAAACATTTCCTAATGGTCTACTCATACTATAGTCCAAAGGAGCATGTGACTTTTCAGGTCTGATGTAAAAATTTCTTAGTAGGTATGTGTAGCTTTACATCTTAAAATGTAGTAAATGAAATCTTATCTGATACAAAAAAACAGTTACTACCTCACAATTTAGAACTTTTCCTCTGTATTTCCAAATATGTCTGAGTAATTTGTCTCTTACTCCACATGTAACATTCTATAAAACCAGACATTTGCCCACACAGTCCACTGCCCATGGCCAACTCTTACAAAACTCCCAAATGTTTTTTTTTTTTTTGTCTAAAATTTGTTCTGGTCCATAGCCGTTGGCTGCAAAGACATTTTGGCTATTCATGATCATGCAGGCAGTTTCCATGTCCATCCCCTCAACCAGGAAGAAAGCAGTACCTGCCTGGACAGGGCCTTAAAGCACTTCCACATTTCTTATAGTGCTCAGCAATTCAAAGAGGAAACTATAGCCTTCTTAGTTTGTATCTGGGTGCCACCTAAATCTCTCTCTCCTTTGTTTTTTACCTTCCTGATTTAGCGTTAGCTAAATAGTCTTTTTTCTTTGCCATTTCATCAGATAACATATTTTCCTTTTGGAATAGGAAATAGCAAAGAAAGGCTGCCTTTTGTTGATAATTTCTTTTTCAGTACAGTAGAGAAAGCTGATTTTCCCATTGCTCTGTGTAGAAGGGACCTCACCATTCAATTTAATGTATTTACCCACAGGGCGAAGAGCAATGATTTGTCAGTGCATGATTTAAAACATTTCTATTGAAAGTCCCAAATCAAGTGAAATTATCAAATATATCATTTCTCTTCCTTTTTAAAAAGGCATTTTGATTGTATAGCTTTAAAAACAAAAGAATCACAAATGTTCATATCAACTTTATTCAAAACTGTCCCAAATGGGACAACACCCAAATGTCTTTCATTTGCTGAATGGATAAGCAAACTCTGGTACATCTATAAAATGGGATACTACTCAGCAAAAAAAGGGAACAAACTATTGTTAAACAGGAAAGAGTCTCCAAGAGACTATGCTAAGTGAAAGAAATGAAACTCAAAAGGCTACTTCTATATGTTTCCCATTTATGTGGCCTTCCTAAAAAGGAAAAATCACAGGACTGGAGACTGCATCAGTGGTTGCCAGGGGCTTGAGGGTGGGAGTGAGAGCTACTACAAAGAGGCAGACCTAGGGTAAATTTTGGGGTGGTGGAATTGTTCAGCATGACACTGTAGTGGTGGATATATGACCACTGGTCTATCGATTCTGCTCAAAGGTGGCCTTTATATTATTTTTCTTTATATTCCCTAGAGCCTAATATGATACCTTACTGGCAGCTATGACTATGTACTTGTCCAGACTCATAGAACTGCACACTTCAAAAGGTGAATTTTTACCTGTATATAAATTTAAAAATGAAGTAACAAATTAATTAAAAAACTGAAAGAGAGTCTGAGAGGACATGCACCTATATGATGTCAGGCAAATAACCTAAGCTCCCAGTACCTGTTTCCTCAATTCCATTACAGGACTGATAAAAGATAGACTATGATATTATTGGTGAACCAAGTAAGACTGTGATCAAATAAGCAATACCTGCTAGAGATTAATATTCTGAATCAAGCAGAATCTAGAACACAAACACAAGGGAAGGAAACGGAGTTCTGAACTGGGATGTCTCAAGTCTTACCACTAGCGGTGTGACCTTAAATCACTTAACTTCTCTGTAGCTCTGAAAGGATTACATTGTGACCGAGAAATTAGGATTTAAGAAAGGACTACGATTACTGAAAAACCATACGAATATTTCTTTTTACTTACTAGTATATTCAAATAGCCAGAGGGAAATACCTGCAATTGCTGAACTGTAATCCAGCTGCCTTGATCTCTGATAATGTTTGTATAACTATGTAGCCTTAACTTGTGATTGTAAAAACCTTGTGACTGACCCTCACTTGTACACTCTTATCCTGTTTTTCAACTTTAGAGTCTTATGATAGATAACTAAAGACAGGTCCTAATGTTTATTAATGAAAGGGCTTGAGTCAGTTCAGAGCTAACCCATCCCAACTCCAAAACTATGTTGCTAGATGAAGCTGGATCTAACCAAAATTGGCCTGCCTGACATGCACAGTAGCTTAAACTTTAACCTATTAAGTGACCTATACCTCATTATAATAATTTTATTTGTTGTCATCATTGTTGGCTACAAGAACTGAATGGATATGGAAAGTTGTAGAAGATTCATGAAAGTGAATTCTGTCATAGTCAATGCTGACCAAAAATTTGATGGGCTTGTGTGCCGGTTTGAAACTGTTATGTACCCCAGGAAAGGCCATGTTCTTTTAATCCAGTCTTGTGGGGGCACCTATTGTGGGTGGGACCTTTTCAATAAGTTGTTTCTGTGAAGATGTGACCCACCCAATTGTTGGTGGAAACTTTTGATTAGATTATTTCCATGGAGATGTGACCCCACCCACTCAAGGTGGGTCTTAATTAGTTTACTGGCACCCTCTATGAGAGGATAAAAGGCAGAGACATTTTGAAGAAAGCTCAGAGATGCTTAGAGAGAGAATGCCCAGAGACATTTTGGAGACAGCCATTGAAACCAGACATTTGGAGATGCTAAGCTAAGAGATGAAGCCTGGAGTTTGCCCCAGAGAAGCTAAGTGAGATCCCACAGATGCTTAAAAAGAAAGCCACTGAAATAAGAAGCTGAAAGCAACATAACCCGGGAGCAAAGGATAAGCAGACGCCAGCCACATGACTTCCCAGCTGACAGAGGTGTTCCAGACACCATCAGTCTTTCTTCAGTGAAGGTATCCTCTTGTTGATGCCTTAATTTGGACACTTTTATGGCCTTAGAACTGTAAATTTGTAATCTAACAAATTCCCTTTATAAAAGCCAATTCATTTCTCTTATTTTGCATTCTGGCAGCTCTAGCAAACTAGAACAACCTGTTTATATTTTTCAAAAGAACTTTGTGTCAAATGGTACATTCATACAAAACTGGAGTTCAGTTTTCTCTCTTAAAATAATGTGAATTGTTGGTTTGCTCTTAATGAAAGGTTATAAAAAGTTGTTCTTAACCATCTGAGTTCTCTGTCTAGAAGACAAAGATTTTATATCATTTCAGAATAATATCCTTGTTGATGTTTATGTTGACTTTATCATTCTTTATTTCAGAAGAGGTGACTTCTCACTTTTTTTTTTTTTTTAACTTTCAAAGTACAGTTTAACAAGTAGTTATAGAGCAAATTTCAAAGTTTGCTATGGGTTATAGTTCCACAATTTCTGTTATTTCCTTCTAGCTGTTCTAACACACTAGAGACTTTAAAAAAATCTATATAATAATTCAGTAGTCATATTTGTTTGTTAAATCCTATCTTATCTGTTGCTACTCCTCCCTCTCATTTGATCACTGTCCCAATCTTCAGGGATATCTGGGCAATGACCACTCTAACTTGTTCATATAGAAAAGGAGTGTTGGCATTATTGGGAAAGGGAATACAGCTGGTTGATGCTCTTGAAAAGGCTGTTGCCTCTGGGTTTGGGGACTTTTCTGGCATAGGGACAATCTGGAGGTTCTAAGTTTCTGAAAAATTAACTTACTGAGTGAAACTTGTATGGAGTCTCCAATAGGGAACTGGACATTCTTTAGGATTTTCAGAACTACTGTTGATTTGGGCTTGGCATACTGTGGCCGTTTGGAATATCTAGCTGAAGCTTGCATAAGAGTAATCTCCAGGATAGACTCTCAACTCTATTTGAAATCTCTTAGCCACTGAAATCTTCTTTTGTTACATTTCTTTTCCCCCTTTTAGTCAAGAAGCATACTCAATCCCACAATGCCAGGACCAGCCTCATTCCTGGGAGTTGTGTCTCATGTAGCCAGGGTGACTCACACCCCTGGGAGTCATGTCCCATCTAGGGGAGAGGATAATGAATTTATTTGCAAAGTTGGGCTTAGAGAAAGGCCACATCTGAGCAACAAAAAAGGTCTGGGAGTCACTCTTAGGCATAATTATAGGTAGACTTAGCCTCCCCTTCACAGCAGTAAATTCCATAAAAGCAAATCTCAAGATTGAGGGCTTGACTTATTAAGTAGGGGTCCCTAAATTCACATAGCATATATTTTGTCCAAAATGAACAATCAATGTCTCACATTATCCTCACTTAGTTGTACAATCATCATCACTCTCAATGTTAAACAATTATCACAACCCAAAACACCCCATAGCTCTTATCCCCCCTCCAATTATTTACCGTTAGTATTGGTGTGGTAACAGTAAGGTATTCCTATTAAATATAGTCCCTAGTATGCAATAGGTAGTTTTTCCTACCTAACACTCTGTTGTTAACTCTTTGTACAAGTGTCATGCCTTAGAAGTAGAAAGTGCAAGAACTTATCTATATATATAGTGCTAATCTGTGAGATACATGACTTTAAACAACCCCTTTCAATCACGATCACCTTCAATATGGCACTGATAACTATAATCCCATTAATGAACTATCATCACCCTCTGTCCATTTTCATACCTTTAAGTTAAACCTCATTCACAAGTTTGTACATAATAGGTAATCATTCTCCCTTCTCTAGCTACTGTCTATCCCTAAGTCCCCCTATATTCTACATTTTAAGACACTAATTTTACATTATCCAGGGGCTTCATATTAGGGATAGCATACAATATCTCTCCTTTTGTGTCTGACTTATTTCATTCATCATTATGTCCTCAAGGTTCATTCATGTTGTCACATGTTTCAGGACTTCATTCCTTCTTGCGGCTGCATAGTATTACATCATATGTTTACACCACGTTTTGCTTTTCCACTCATCTGTTGAGGGACGCTTGGATTGTTTCTATCTTTTGGCAATTGTGAATAATGCCAATATGAAAATTGGCATGTAAATATCTGTTTGTGTCACTGCTTTCAGACCTTCTGTGTATATACTGAGTGGTGGAATTGCCATGTTGTAAGGTAGCTCGATATTTAGTTTTCTGAGGAAATACCAAACTGTCTTCCACAGCAGTACCACTATCCATTCCCACCAGCAGTGATCAAAGTTCCAATTTCTCTACATTCTCTCCAGCATTTGTAGTTTCCTGTTTGTTTGATGGCAGCCATTCTTATCGGTGTGAGATGATTGTGTGAGGTGATATCTCATTGTGGTTTTGATTTGCATTTCCCTAATAGCTAGAGAACATTTATTCATGTACTTTTTAGCCATTTGTATTTCCTCTTCAGAAAAATGTCTTTTCATATATTTTGCCCGTTTTATAATTAGGCTGTTTGTACTTTTGTCGTTAAGCTGTAGGATTTCTTTATAAATGCTGATATATCAGTCTCTTATGAAATATATGGTTCCCAAATATTTTTTCCCATTGAGTTGGTTTCCTCTGCACCTTTGAGGAACAGAAGCTTTTGATTTTGAGGAGTTCCCATTCATCTATTTCTTCTTTCGTTGCTTGTGCTTTGGGTGTAAGGTCTAAGATGCTGCCTCCTATTACTAGGTCTTGAAGATGTTTCCCTATATTATCTTCTGGGAATTTTATGGTACTGGCTCTTTTATTTAGGTCTTTGATCTACTTGGAGTTAATTTTTGTATAGGGTGTGAGGTAGGGGTCCTCTTTCATTCTTTTGGATATAGACATCAAGTTCTCCCAACCCCATTTGTTGAAGAGACTATTCTGTCCCAGTTCAGTAGATTTGGGGGCCTTGTCAAAAATAGTTGACTATAGATCTGGCATCTATTTTCAAACTCTCAATTCAATTCCATTGATCAATATGTCTATCTTTGTCCCAGTACCATGCTGTTTTTACCACTGTTGCTTTATAGGAGGCTTTAAGGTTAGGAAATGTAAGTTCCCCCACTTTGTTCGTTTTTAGTGTGTTTATGGTAACTTGAGTCCCCTTTATCTTCCAAATAAATTTGATAGCTAGCTTTTCCAACCCTGCAAAGTAGACTGTTGGAATTTTGATTGGAATTGCATTGAATCTGCAGATCAATTTGGGTAGAATTGACATCTTAACAACATTTAGCCTTCCTATCCATGAACACGGAATATCTTTCCACTTATTTAGGTCATCTTTGATTTCTTTTACTAAAGTTTTATAATTTTCTGTTTAGAGGTCTTTTATTTCTTTGTCTTGCCTAATTGCTCTGGACAGAACTTCTAGAACAAGGTTGAATAATAGTGGTGACAGTGGGCATCTTTGTCTCATTCCCTATCTTAGGGGGAAGTCCCTCACCATTGCGTACTATGCTGGCTGTGGGTGTTTCATATATGCCCTTTATCAGATTGAAGAAGTTTCCTTCAATTCCTACTTTTTGAAGTGTTTTTATCAAGAAGAGATGCTGAATTGTGTCAAATGCTTTTTCAGCATCTATTTAGATGATCATTTGATTTTTCTCTTTCAATTTGTTACTGTGTTCTATTACATTGATTCATTTTATATCGAACCACCCTTGCATGCCTAGAATGAATCCCACTTGGTCGTGCTGTATAATTCTTTTAATGTGCCTTTGGATTCAATTTGCAAGTATTTTGTTGAGAATGTTTGCATCCATAATCATTAGGGAGATTTGCCTGTAATTTTCCTTTCTTTGTAACATCTTTATTTGGTTTTGGTATTAGGATGATGTTAGTTTCATAAAATGAGTTAGGTAGTATTCCTTTTTCTAAAATTTTTTGAAAGAGTTTGAGAAGGAATGGTGTCAGTTCTTTTTGGAAAGGTTGACAGAATTCCCCTCTGAAGCTATCTGGCCCTGGGCTTTTATTTGTAGGAAGCTTTTTGATGGCTGATTGATTCTCCTTGCTTGTGATTGGTTTGTTGAAGTCTTCCATTTCTTCTCTCATCTGTATAGGTTGTTCATGTGTTTCCAGGAAATTGTCCATTTCCTCTAAGTTGTCTAGTTTGTTGGTATAAAGTTGTTCACTTAAAATTCACATAAAAAATTGTAAGAGGATTCACATAAAAATCCTCTTACGATTTTTAAATTTTCTTTGGGATCCATAGTAATGACCCCCTTCTCCTTTCTGATTTTGTTTATTTGGATCTTCTCTCTTTCTGGCTTTGTCAGCCTAGCTAAGGGTTTGTCAGTCTTGCTGGTCTTCTCAAAGAACCAATTTGTGGTTTTATTTATTTTCTCTATTATTTTGTTGTTGTTCTCTAGATCATTTATTTCTGCTTTAATCTTTGTTATTTCTTTTCTTCTATTTGCTTTAGGGTTATTTGCTGTTCACTCTCTAGCATCTTCAGCTGTTCAGTTAGGACTTTGTTTTTAGCTCTTTCTTCCTTTTTAATGTATGCATTAAGAGCTATAAATTTCCCCCTAAGCACCATCTTTGCTGCATCCTATAGGTTTTGATATGTTGTACTTTAATTTTCATTCCTTTCCAGATATTTACCAATTTCTCTTGCAATTTCTTCTTTGACCCACTGATTGTTTTGGAGTATATTGTTTAACCTCCATATATCTGTGAAAGTTCCGGTTCTTTGGTGGTTATTGATTTCCACCCGCATTCCATTATGATCAGAGAATGTGCTTTGAATAATTTCAATCTTCTTAAATTTATTGAGACTTGTTTTGTGCCCCAGCATTTGATCTATCCTGGAGACCATTCCATGAGTGCTAGAAAAGAATGTATATCCTGATATTTTGGGATGCAATGATCTACTTACGTCTGTTAAGTCTAATTCATTTATCACATTGTTTAGGTTCTTAATTTCCTTACTGGTCCTCTGTCTAGTTGTTCTATCTATAGAGAGAGTGGTATATTGTGGTCTCCCACTATTATTGTAGAAACATCTATTGCTCCCTTCAGTTTTGCCAATGTGTATCTCATATACTTTGGAGCTCCTTCACTGGGTGCATAAACATTTAAGATTGTTATTTCTTCTTGGTGAATTATCACTTTCATTAATATTTAGTGTCCTTTGTTTCTTATGACATCTTTGCATTTTGTCTGATATTAGTATAGCTACCCCTGCTTTCATTTGGCTACAGCTTGGATGGAATATTTTTTTCATTCCTTTCATTTTCAATATCTTTGTGTTGCTGGGTCTAAGATGAGTCTCTTCTATACAGCATGTCGGTGGATCATACTTTTTAATCCATTCTGCCAGTCTGTATCTTTTAATTGGGGAGTTTAATCCATTCACATTCAAAGTTACTACTGTAATGGCAGTTCTTGAACCAACCATCTTATCCTTTGGTTTTTGTTTGTCAATCTATTTTTTTTCCCTCTCTCTTTTTCCTTTAAGTTGTCCTTACTAATAGACTTCTGTTCTGTGCCCTTCTCTAGACCTCTTTCTCCTTTCTTTTTTTTCTCAGCCAGCAGAAGTCCCTTTAGTATTTCTTGCAGGGCAGATCTCCTGTTAACAAATTCTCTCAGCATTTGTTTGCTTGTGAAAATTTTAAAATCTCCTTCAGTTTTGAAGAACAGCTTTGCTGGATAAAGAATTTTTGACTGGCAATTTTTCTCTTTCAAATTGTTAAATACATCATACCACTGCCTTCTCGCCCCCATGGTGCCTGTTGAGTAGTCAGTACTTAGTCTTATGTGGTTTCCCTTGTATGTGGTGAACAGCTTCTCTCTTGAGGCTTTTAGGATTTTCTCCTTCTCTTCAGCATTTGAAAATTTGATCAGTGTATTTTTTGGGGATGGGTCTATTTGGATTTATTCTATTTGGAGTTTGTTGGGCATCTTTGATTTACATTTTTATGTTTTTTATAAGGCTTCAGAAGTTTTCCCCAACCATCTCCTCAAATACTCTTCCTAGCCCTTTACTCTTTTCTCCTTTTGGGACACCAATAATTCTTATATTTGTGTGCTTCATGTTGTCCATCATTTCCCTGAGATCCATTTCAAATTTTCCTATTGTTTTCACCATTTGTTCTTTTGTGCATTCACATTCAATTGCTCTGTCCTTCAGTTCACTTATTCTTTCCTTTGCCTCTTCAAATCTGTTGTTGTTTGTTTCTAGTACATTTTTAATTTGATCTACAGTATTTTCCATTTCCATAAGATCTGCTAATATTTTATTTATTCTTTCAAATTCTTCTTTATGCTCTCTTAGTGTCTTCTTGATGTCCTTTATTTCTTCAGCCAACCCACTGAAGTTGTTTTAGAGATGTACTTCTTTGATTAATTGTTCCAAGTTCTGTGTCTCCTCTAGCTTTTTAATTTGGTCATTTGGCTGGCCCATATCTTCTTGGATCTTTATATGCTTTGTGATTTTCTGTTGATTTCATGGCATTTGCTTGATAAGGTTATTTTGGGAAATGTGGGTCTATTTGAACATCTGTATAAAATTTGACAGAACTGTGACTTGCCAGAGGGCACTTTCCTGTCTTCCCAGCAGGTGATCCTCTTGGGCTATCTCTTCCCCTCAAGCCCACTTTTTCCTGATTGTGGCTGCTTGCTGGGCAGAGTCCAAACGAGGTGGAAATCTAATCAGCCCAGCAGTTCTCCATGCACACTAGAGACTGACAGCCCTGGAGCTGTGGGGTGGGGGTGGGGGTGCATTGTGCATTTGGGCAGAGAATTTGCTTAAGGGTACAGTGACTCTGGTGATTCCCAGGCCTCTGAGTGGATTAATCTCAGGCTGTGGGGCTGTGAGCTTCACCTTCCCCAGCCCTCAGCCAGCTCATAGATGCACTTTAAGTCAGCCCACAAGGTCCCTACCCACCATGCACCTGCAGGCCTCTAGGGTGGAGAAGGTTTTCCTGGTGCTTCCATGTGGTACCCTCCCTCATCCCTGTCTCTCCACCCATGCACACCATGGGCTTCCATGGAGGAAGTGTAAAGGCAATGGAACACAGACCATCTCTCTTGCCTGCTACTTGTTGGATTGGCTCTGCTCAGCTCTGCATCTCCTCTCCTCTCCAGAGGAGGGGCCCTGGTCCTCTCCAGAGACAGTCCCCTGCAGCAGTCTGCCTCAGGACTGAATGGTAGGCACTGCACACCACAACAAGTTTTCTGTTTGCATCTAACACAAGTTCCCTCACGGGAACTCCCAGCTGCAGGGCTGAGAAGGGTTATCTCCCCAGCTGATTGCTGAAATGGGAGTGCAGGGGTGTAGAGCTCCTCCCCCTCCCACTCTGGCCAGCTAGCTGGCTGCCCACCCCAACAGTGGTCACAACTGAATAAATTCACCCCATTCTTTCAGATGCAATTTCTTTGCTTTTCCATCCAGTACCACACTATATATTGTAGAGATCCTTCTCTGGCAGCTTGTACCCTGGAACTGCATTCCCAGTCATTTTCTGCCTTTTCTCAAGTTAGTCCATTGGGGAGAAGTTTGCTCTGCCTCTCCCATTCTACCATCTTCCCAGAAGTCTGCCCTTCTCATTTATAAAGAAAAACTGTTGCCAAGGGTTTGTTCTTTCACCTCATAAAAGTGAGGTGCTAAAATAGTGTAACCTATTACACAGAAAGTGTTTGGGAAATATTACAAAATTACAATAATTAAAGGAATAATAATTAAGCCTTCTGTTAGCTAAATTTGTGAGTGAAATGTAATTATATATTTAGAGATTGTGTAAAATTCCTAAAGAGTTGACAACAAATGTTCTCTCTGTCCATGTTATATCCTGATACTAATCTGTATAATGTTAAACAACAGTATGATGCAGTTAGTTATGGTTTTAGTTATTTTTAGAACAAGGTTACAGATCATGGAAACAACCAAATTTACCTGTCAGTTATACTACTTTGCTCTAATGCTTCTCTAAAATTATATGTGGTCAGCTATAAGTCAGAACTTTCTTTTCAACAAAAAGGGACTTTAAAAGAGAAACAAGGGAGAGGCAGGGCAAGGTGGCAGCATAGGGAGGTGTGGAATTTAGTTAGTCCCCTAAAGCAACTAGTAAATAGCCAGGAACTGGTAAATAGTCTGGAACAACTGATGGGGGGACAGCCATGAACGGACACACATTGCACACCAGTCTGGTGTGAGACACTTTTATAAAATCTTATATTTAGGTTGTGTTTTCCTAGAGAACCCTAACTAATACAATCAGTAAGGGTAAAAACAGAGTGAGGAAAATAAAAATAAAATAAGATATGATATATAAGATCCAAAAGACAAAATGGTAGATAGTAGACATTACGTTGCATGAAATTAAGCAGAAACAAAAGGACAAATACTGTATAGTCTTACTAACATGGACTAACATTGATGAGCAAACACTGAGAGTTAAAGTTGAGAACACAGATTATCAGGAGATAGAAACAGGTTAGAGATCAGGCGTTGATAGTGAAAGAGTACAGAAGGTTCAACAGGATTGATGGCATAGATACAGAAATGGATAGGACATTACTGTTGAAAGTGGAAGGCTAGGGGCATGTATGACACCAGAAGGAAAGATAGAAGATAAAGACTGGGGTTGTATAACTTGGTAAAACAGAGAGTAGTCAACGATGGTGATTAAATGTCCAAAAATAAGAATATTTTTACATGAGGGAGAATAAATGAATTCAACCTTGCAAGGTATTGAAAATTGGATGGTATAGGGAAAAAATACAATTAATACAAACTCGAGTCTATAGTTAACAGTGACATTGTAAGATGTTTCCATTAATTGTAACAAAGGTAATATATCAAAGCTAAATGTCTATAAGGGAGGATATAAGGGAGTGGCATGGGATTATTGGTGGTATTGTCTGACTTTTTCATTTTATTTTATTTTTATTTTCCTTCTATCTTTTTTTTATTATTCTTCATTTTTTCCCTCCTCTTCCTCTTTCTGTGTGGAAGAAATAGAAATATCCTTATATTGATTGTGGTGGTGAATGTGTAACTATGTGATTTTACCATGAATCATTGATTGTTTTCTTAGGATGGATTGTATAGTTTGTGAACAAAACTAAAAAATAAACAGAGGGATACAAGTGCTAGAGAAAATGTAGAGAAAGGTATGTACCTATTCCCTGTTAGTGGGGAAGGAGAATGGTGCAGCTCATCTGGACAGTGTGGTGGTTCCACAGGAAGCTAAGAATGGGGTTGGCATATGGTCCTGCAACCCTGTTACTGGGTATACACTTGGAAGAACTAAGAACAGGGACATGAATGGACATTTGCACACCAGTGTTTATGGTGGCAGTATTCACTGTTTTCAATTGATGGAGGTGGCCTAAGCATACATTGACTGATAAATGGAATGGCAAACTGTGGTGTATACATGCAATGGAATATTGATCAGCACCAAGAAAGAATGAAGTTGTGAGACATACAACTAGGTTAATGGACTTTGAGGACAGTATATTGAGTGAAATAAGCCAGAATCAAAAACATAAACATTATAATGCCTCCCTAATATGGACCAACTATAATGTGCAAATTCTGAGAATTGAATCTGAGAACAAAGGTTCTCAGGGGAAGGCATATTGTAAAGGTTCCTAGATTGTAAGCTCTTACAGCAGTCACATTAATTCATGAGTTGTAATGGTTATTTCCAAATTCTGAGATGCTGGGCTGTTTGTGTATAACCTAGTCTGTTCCTGTAACTTCAGGTATCTGTGTAACATCTGAGACTCAGAGCCAGAGTTTGGCAGCTCTGAATGTCAGCATTACCCCCATATAGCAATTGTTTGAAAAGCTGCAAAAGAGATCAGACTTCAATTAGAGATATGAGCCAAATGGACTTGGTTGGGACTAAGGTAAATCAGACTAAAGGGTAAAGGATAATATTGACTGTGTTTTAAAACTTCAACTTCCATGTGAGACCAAAGGAAGAGAAATTTATTTGGTGCAAAATCTGTATTTTCTGTGCACACCATATGATTTAACTTGTATGTCAGTTTATTCAAACACCATAATTACATGAAACCTTGAACAGGGGGTGAGATCTGATTAGTTTGTACAAGTTAGCATGAAGCCCTGAAACATCCCAGAGTAACTGGACAGAGCATAAGAAGTATTTGCAAAGTCCCCTTGAGGGACTGGGGAAAAATGTGGTAACATTAAATTTCCCCACCTGAGGAATTCTTGATATTCTTGCAAGCATTGGGGACTAACAGTTTAGTAGGTTGAGCCCTTAATCTTGGGTCTTGCCCATATGAAGCTTGTTACTGCAAAGGAGAGGCTAAGCCTATTTATAATTTTGCCTAAGAGTTACCCCCAGAGAACCTCTTTTGTTGCTCATATGTGACCTCTGTCTCTCTAAGCTCACTTGGGAAGTAAACTCACTGTCCTCTCCCATACATGAAACATGACTCCCAGGGGTATAAATCTCCCTGGCAACATGTGACATAACTCCTAGCGATGACACCGGACCTGGCATTGTGGGATTGAGAAAGCCTTCTGGACCAAAAGGGGGAAGAGAAATGAAACAAAATGAAGTTTCAGTGGCTGAGAGATTTCAAATGGAGTTGAGAGGTCATTCTAGAGGTTATTCTTATGCTTTATATAGATATCCCTTTTTAGTTCTTAGTGTATTAGAATAGTTAGAAGTAAATACCTGAAACTGTTGAATTGCAACCCGGTATCCTTGAGTCTTGAAGATGATCATATAAATATATGCCTTACATGAAACCTTGTGGCTCACGCTCCCTTTATCCAGTGTATGGACAGATGACTAGAAAAATGGGGACAAAAAGCAAATGGATAATAGGGGGCAAAGTGGCATATGAGATGTTTGGGGGGCTCTTTTTTACTTCTATTTTTATTCTTATTTTTATTTTTATTGTTTGGAGTAATGAAAATGTTCAAAAATTGAGTGTGGAGATGAATGCACAACTATATAATTATACTGTGATCAACTGATTTTACACTTTGGATGATTGTATGGTCTGTGAATATATCTCAATAAAATTGCATTTAAAAAAAAAGAAGCAAGGCAGGTATATAAATATGTTCTACCTGTTAATTAATATAACCCAGGTAAATGTGTAATGGTGAAACAGGACAAAACTTCTGCTATGGTTTGTGGTTCATGACCCCAATAAAGTCAGTTACTAAATGTTTTTATTTCTGAAAATAGCTTCATTTAGAAAATGCTTATAAGAAAATTAGGGCCTAAATTGTAAGCTCTTACAGCAGTCACATTCACTCCTGAGCTTTAACTGATATTTCTAAATTCTGAGATGTTTTGCTCTTTGTATATAACCTGGTAGTTCCCTGGAACTTTGAGTATCTATGTGACACCTGAAACTCAGAATTAGAGTTCTCTAGCTCTGAAAGTCAGCATTACTCCATACAGCAACTGTGAAAGAAGCTGAAGAAGAGATCGTACTTAGATTAGCGATGTGAATGAAGCTGAATCTAGTGAGGACTAGGGTAAATGAGAGTACAGGGTAAAAGATGATATTGTCTATATTTTAAGACTTTAACTTCTGTGTGAGATCAAAGGAAGAGATATTTATTTTGTCCAAAATCTAAATTTTGTGTAGCACACTATCTAGTTTAACCTGTCTGGTCCATTTATTTAAACAACCTAATTCAGTTTTATTCAACATGGAACCTATAATAAGGGATAAAATCTTGATATTTTGTACAGGTTAATACCATACCCTGATGTATTCCACAGTATTTTGCATAGAAAATGAAAAACTATTTGCAAAGTCCCTTGAAAGACTGGAGGAAAAAAACATGGAACTATTAAACTTCCCCACCTGGGGAATTCCTGCTATTCTCTCAAGTAATAGGGGCTCCCAATTTAATAAACTACACCCTCAATCTTGAGACTTGCCCCATTAACTTATTTCTGTAATGGTGAAGTTAAACCTAGTTATAATTAATATCTAAGTCACTTTCAGAGAACCTTTTTTATTGCTTAGATGTGGTCTGTCTCTCCAAGCCAAACTCTGCAAATAAACTCACTGCCTTCCCAGCTATGTGGGACCTGACTTCAAGGGATATGTGTCTCCTGGCAACATGGGACAAGACTCCCAGCGATGAGTATGGCATTGTGTGATTGGTAATAATTGCCTGGCCAAAGGGGGAAAAGAAATAAAACAAAATTAAGTTTCAGTGGCTAAGAGATTTCAAATAAGGTCAAGAGGCCATTCTGGAGATTTCTCTTATGCGTTTCAGACAGATATTGCAAATTGTCACAGTACACCAAGCACCAACCGTGTTCCTAAAAACCCTAAATAATATGCTGGGGTCTATCTAAGATTCTATAAAAGTTTTACTTATTAAGTTTATTTTTCAGAGACTTAAAGCCTCTGATTGTTCCTATGCCAGATAAGCCCTGAAATTCAGAGGTACTGGTCTCTCCAAGAAGAACAACCAGTTTCATTCTTCTACCCCATTATTATGCACATGCCCCTTTCCAGCATGAAGAAGTTAAAATGGTCATCTCTCAGATTCCCTTAAGATTGAGAGAATGATTAAATGAGAGGGAGGGGTTGTAACTGAGAAGTTAGGATTTAACAAATTATTATGATTACTGAATCATTATACAGATATTTCTTTTTACTTTCTAGTACATTCAAATAGCCAGAGGAAAATACCTGAAATTGCTGAACTCTAATCCAGCTGCCTTGATCACTGATAATGATTGTATAACTATATAGCCTTTATCTTGTGATTGTAAAAACCTTGTGACTAATCCTCACTTGTAACCCTTTATCCTATTTTTCAACTCTGGAGTCTTATGATCACTAAAGTCATGCCCTAATGTTTATTAATGAAGGGCCTTGAGTCAGCCCTGAACTAACCCACCCCAATTCCAAAATGATCTTGCTGGATGAAGCTGGATCTAACCAAAATTGGTCTAACTGACATGCACAGTAGCTTCAACTTTAACCTATAAGTGACCTATGCCTCATTATAATACTAAAAACCACACCCACCAGATTAAGGCTGTCATTTGCTTACATACTTTCTTGTGACTAAGTAGTTAATCTACGCATAGTCAATAATTAGATCATCTCTAACCTCATCATCTTGAGACATTGTGCTTGTTATCCTAAAACCTGCCCAACTTTTGATACTATAAAACTATCAGAGTTACTGCAGTTTGGGGAGATGGTTTTTAGGCCAATAGTCCATCTGATTTGCTGCTTACTGCCTAGCAATAAACTCTTTCTCTCTTTGAAACCCTGGTGTCTCAGGAATTTGTCATTTGAGCACATCAGGCAGAGAAACCACAGCTTTTTAATCAGTATCACTGTTAACCACTCTTAGGTGGAAAGAACAATGGTATTTTGGGCACTGTGGTACTTGGAGCTTTCTTAATGGTGGACAGTATAGCACAATGGAAACTGTAATGTCTCAAAGCTTTATTGAGGCACTACTGTACAATCAATCAAACATATTAAATGGACCCATCATACTAATTAAACATTATTCACATTTAATTATTAAGATTTAAATTGAGTTTTGGTTTAGTAAATTAACATAATCTTACATTTGTTTGCAGCTTTTCTTTTGTATTTTTCAGTCATTTTTTTAAAACTAGCAAAAAGTTTTATAAGCCCCTGAGTAATTCCTATTCTTCCCCATGCTTATTCTGTCTGAAGATTAAATAAACTAGCTTTCTTCACACTAGGATGACCAAACATCCAGTTTCCTCAGATCAGACCCAGTTTATGCCTTTTTTCCTATAATTATCAATAGCACCTCTTTTCATTCTCAGAAGTCTCTCAGTTTGGATCTTAAGTTGTATGGTCACTCTGCTTTAGACTGACATAGGAGGCATTTCCTTCAGTTCTGTGTGACCTTGGGCAAAAATGTAAACCTGCTACAACTCATTCCTCTTCTGTCAAAAACTGATAATCCCTTGTAGGATGGTTATGTGGATGAAAAGAAACAGTGTATATGAACATGCCTAGCATAGAGCTTGGCATCTGTTAGGCATTCAATAATGGAAACTAGTATTATTTATTTTTTAAGATGAATTTGTTTTTAGTCAATGTACACTTACATCTGGGTTTTATTACTCCATTTCATTATTATCTCTTGAGACATGAACATTTAAATGTGCTGAGAAGAACATGGCTTGTAATGTATTCTTTTTTCCCAAACATCCAAACTGTACTTAAAGAATTGTAACAGAAGTTTGAGTTAGCAGTTTTAGAAATTAAATCTTGCACCACATGTAAGCCACATCTACATTAATCTTCTCTTTAAATTCCAGTTTTCTTTCTAACACTGACAAAGTAATCTCTGCCCCCCCCCCCACCCTCCTTAAAAAGTAGGACAACCATTGATTATCTTGGAGGTTTGGGAGAAAAAAGTTTTCCATCAAAATTCATCTTGTGCAGAGATGAGTTTCTATAGACTCCTAGAAATTTCTAATTTATGTGTAAATTCTCAGAACACAGAAATATTTTATTTAAGAATTACTTCTTGGACATGCAGAAAGGTCATATACTGATAAAGTTATTTATCCTTGTATCAATAGCTTATTTCCAAAATTGTACAGTCTCCTTTTGTTGTCCTGCCATTTATACTTTTAGCAACAGAAGGTCAAAGAACGGTATTTGGTGCTGCTCAAACTTGCCTGAAGATAGTGATCTCCGGGATTCATGTCCCTACATCCAGAGCACCTACTGGTTCAGTGGGATTGGCCTGTTGCTCAATATATTTACCAGACACCCCAAGTGCTTCTCATTATGATACAAGTTTGGAAGACACTGGGAATAGTGGTTGTTTAACTGAGACTTTAGGAGAGGAAGAAATAGTGAGGTGGGATGTAGAAGGTGAGACCTGAGTGGTGTCTGCAGGAAAAGCAATTTTAAAAGATAAGGTGAGAGGAGATTGGGAATTTCACCTTCCTGGAATGCTTATGTCACTTTTGCAACAAAACACACCAGTGACCTTCAAAGAAGCTGTCAGCCAACTTTTCTGTTAGTCATAAAACCTGACAAAGTGTTTAAAACATTTAAGAGTGGCCCTCCCAAACAATAAGCTTCTTTGTATTGATTCCCTGAAGAATAAATCTGCCTCTTTCAATATATTTTCTGCCATTTCTTACCTTTTGAATTCTTCTCTCACTCCTTTGCACAATCTCGCTCATTTCCCCTTGTATATCTCCCCCATAATTTAGAGGCAAGAAGCGTCGATATAGGCCTCTCAAGCTTAAATTACGTAAAATTGGTGGTCTATAGACAATAAAATCATATACTTCTAAGAGATCATTTCAGCTTGGCAGAACATGGAGAAATAGGCCACACTTTGGGCATCATCTTTTTCAAATATGGATTTTTACTCTTATTTTTCTCCAGAGTATATGTGAAAATGGAACATGCATAAAATAAAAGAGTGTCTCAACTTAAAAGAACTGCCCTCTTCATGCCCTTTCCAGTACAGATGTGTCCAGGCACAAAAATGAAGAGTAAAGAATCCCAGAAAGCCTGAGGAACATGGTTAGCTTCACATTTGGTATTTACAACATAGAAATGAAGTTGACAGCAATTTTCAATAAACCTAACAGTGTCAGTCATATATTCAAGGTAGCTGAAATGAACAGTCATTAAAAACAAACCAAACTGAACCAAAAGTGTTAGCTGAAGAATGGACACTGTAAATGTTTTACACACTCTATAAAGCAAAATCTTAATACTCAATTGTGTCACAGTAGCCTTCTAAGCTAATAGCTCCTGAGTAACTGTTGTGAACCAACCCCCAATTTTTAAAACATGTTTGGAAATACTTATATTATTCTCTAAAATGACAGGTTATTCAGTAGCCCTCAGCCAGTGGTGGTACCACCTTCCCTACAGGTATTTGAAAACAAAATTTCAGGGCATTTTGAATCGTTGCAATGACCATGGGATGCTACTTGCATTTACAAAAGTCTGAAGGTCAAGGATGCTAAACACTTTACAGTGCTCAGAAAAATCTGCACAAGGAAGAATTATCTTACCCAAAACGCCAATAGTGACATGTTGTGAAACACTGTGCAAAAGTCCATGTGCTTTATTGACACCTTGTAAACTTTCTCTTGATAAGTCTGGATCCCTTAGTTTCTCTTAGGTGTCATTAACCTTCCTTTGATCCAGAGCAGATGAACAAATAACTGGACTTTTCTATTGTTTCCAAAAGATTCTTAACATATTCAAAGAGTAGCACTGGATCAGAAAGGAGAAAATGGGTAGAGTCCCAGATTTCTCTCCAAATCCTATGGGCAGTGGTCCAATAGTTCTAAATACCACACCTGGCCGTATTAGCATGGGCACAGCTCAAATCGCCCCCACCACTACTGCCTACTACAAGAAATGGCTCAGATTTACTAGTTTCTAGCCACACAGTTGCTGCATTCACATCTCACCCACACACTTAGTAACATATGGTGCACCTGAAAGATAAGGTGCAGCATAAAGACTCCGGAAGCTTGACTCCTTTCCCCACAGTTTTCCCTAACTTCCCCTATGAATCTTATGCCCTTTCAATATTTAGCAACAGGCAATTAGCAGCTACAATTTTGTGTTTTGGCTTATTACATGCCGATTACCTCCACCAGCTAATGAGGCTGTTTGGGGCATAAATGCAAAACTCCTACTTGTCAGTGCTGGCACAGATGTGGGAGGAGGTCCTGGTATTGGCCAAGCTTGGGGGGTTTGATTCTTGAGTAGCAGAATTATTGTTTGTTTTGTTTGTTTGTTTGTTTTATATTGTAGTAAAAGTAGATTCTAGGACTTGACAAGGCAGGGGATGTGTTTCTCTGACATGAGAGACATCTTGCTCTGCACAGACTACCAAGGCATTTGAATGATGTGTGTGCCCAGTGAGATGCCAGCACCCACCCACCCACATCCACTCGCCTGCACCCAACTGCCTGCATTCTCATCTTTTTTACATTTTTTTTTTTTTTTTTTTTTTTTTTTTTGCACTGCCTATTTGCTTCAGGAGTAAACTGAAGTCCAAATTGTCTTTTTTTAAACTTTTTTTGGTCTGGTTGAATACCAGTGTTCATTGTTCATCCAAAAGTTAGTTGCATACAGAGGACATACTTTCCACTTCTCTCTAAAACATTTCTTTGCATCTCTATTTATAAGAAGTTTTCATATCGATTCACTACATTTTGTTATTCAGCTCCATTGTATCTTAAAACATCCTGGTGTTTCAACTTCATAGGCAAAGCCTGAACTTTTAAAGTCACATATTTTATATATCTTAATCTTTTTTTTAAACTGAACCAAAGAAAGCTATCAAAAGGACATTTAAAAATAATTATCATTCCTTTATTACTCCTAAAAATATTTGGAAAATGCATTAGAGGTTCTTCACTGAAATTTTTAGAAATATTCACAAAGAGCCTTTAAAATTAATGCTGTAAATATTAAGCCTCAGCTTTTAACAGCAATCCAGACAGTTTACTTAAATAATAAAAAGCTTTAGGTTTGCACATTTTGAGGACTACAGACACCAGCAAATTTTCAAAACTGAATTGCAAGTTCTTCTCAACACTCTTCAGCATAGTGCTTAAATTTGGGAGTTACATCTTCCTCTGTTCGAACCATGTTCCAGGGGCTACAAGTCACGCAGTACTGCAGATGGGCAGAGGGGCTGCCGGAAGGAGCAGGAGGGAGCCGAAGCACTCAGGGCTCTTCCAAACAAGCTCCACTTTCGCCTATTTTATATTTTAGGGTTTGATGTAAGAGTTTGCTCACTACTTAAATAGACAAAGTTGAATTAGATTGGAAATGTATATTTGTTTATTATCCAAGATCGATCATTTGAAAAACAACCCTCAAGATGATGCTCTGGGACTGCATGGCACATGCCAAGTGAAAGGACAGAAAGGAGCATTAGAGCCTGGTATTCTTGAACAAGTTGGGGAAACTGTGAGAAAAGTCACAGGGAAACATGTTGCTTTGCTAAAACCAAGCAAGCATTGTCAAGTTATGTTCAAGCACAGTAATAATAATAAATAATGACTGTTTCACATATTTGAACCTCTAAGTATGTCCCAAGAGCAGCTACCTCACAAAGGCCTTCTAGCTGAAGGACTCTAGTGTTTTTTACAGGTAATCACTGTTAGATTCCTGCTCTCTTACTCTCTCATATGTATTCCAGGGTTTCAAGTTATCCACTGGTCATCTGAATGTCTTCCTTTTGCGAATTGCCTGTGTACGGTCTTTGTCCATCTTTGTTTTGAGTGTTCATCTCCTTCTTACTGACTTAGAAGAACACTTTATTATCAAGAACATTAACTATCTGACTGTCATATGTGTTGCAAGTCATCTGCCTTTAATTTTTTTAGTTGTTTTAGGTACTGTTTTAATTTTTATAGAATCAAACCTATCAATTAGTGTATTCATATATATTTCCAAATTTGGTATTATACTTAGAAAGCTTATCCGTATCAAGATTAAATAAATATTTATTCTTTTCTGATTTGATTTTGGCATTTAAACTTTTAATCCATTTGAAAACATAAATTAGAGATTTAATCCCTAGACCCTCCCTTAACCAGTGGTGTCAGCATCATTGATGGAATAAGCTTGCTGTTCTGGTTTGCTAAAGCTGCCATTAAGCAAAATACCAGAAATGGATTGGCTTTTATAAAGAGGGTTTATCTGGTTACAAAGTTACAGCCTGAAGGTCATAAAGTGTCCAAGGTAAGGCATCAACAATCGGGTACCTTCACTGAAGGATGGCCATTGGCATCCGGAAAACCTCTGTTAGCTGGGAAGGCACATGGCTGGCTTCCATTTGCTCCCAGGTGGTGTTTCAAAATGGTGTTCTCCAAAATGTCAGTGTCACCTTCCAATGGCCATCTTCAAAATGTCTCTCTTGGCTGCAGCTCTCTCCAAAAATGTCACTCTTAGCCGCTCTCAGTTGCTCTATCTGTGATCCAATTAACACCCACCCTGAATGGGTGGGGTAACACCTCCATGGAAATTATCCAATCAAACATTTCACTCACAGCTGATTGAGTCACATCTCCATAGAAACACTCAATCAAAGGATTCCAATCTAATCAACACTAATGCGTCTGCCTCTACAAGATTGCATCAAAGAACATGGAGTTCTGGGGGACATAATACATCCAAACTGGCACACTTGCCTTCCCCCACTAGATATGGGGAACATGTACAGTTCCTGTAAATACTTGGGCTAAAGCTTGCTGTTATGTGAGATTGATCTGTCTACTCTTAGAATAATCCAAGCTGTTATAATTATTGTAGCTCTATAATATGTTCAACTGCTTGAGAGAACTTCCCTTCTAGTATTTACCCTTTTCAAAATGTTCTTACCTATTATCCAGCACCTATTCTTCTACATGATATCTAGTCTTCTAGATGATATCTAGAAACACTTTAAGTTAAAAAAAAAATACCCTCTGATGAATATGATTAGAATTATATCAAAACTACATATTAATTAGGAAAAAAATAACTTTCTCATCTAGAATTATGATGCTTTTCAGTTACTAAATGAGATGGTTTAAAAAAAAACTATGGCAGCATTCCTCTCATACAGATTTTTTTTTTTTAAATCTGAGAGGGTTTGTGGCCCATTAGTAGACACAGCAGAAGTGCTGTTGTGAGCCCTGGAGGTGAGGTCAGGAGATAGAGCTGCATCTAGCTTGTTTGCAGACAGCCCTGAACTGCTGTGTAAGAATTTCGGCTATCTTGAGCCCGCCATGCGATGAGGAATCCCAGGCCACAGGGAGCAGCCTCAGGTAAGTCCTCTGGTCAACAGCCCCAAATGAGGTCCCAGCAAAGATACTTGCAGAATATTCCAGGCCAATCACTGAATTGTCCTTGGCCACTTCAGGCTTCTCAGATGAGGCTCCAGATATCCCATTCCCTCTGTGCTCTGTCTGAATTCCTCGCCCTCAAAATACACAATAATAATAAAATGGCTGCACTTGGAGTAATTTGTAATGTGGAAATTGTATCCGGAAAATTAAGATTTTTTTTGGTCCCAAAGTTTCATAGTTTTCTTATATAGGTGCCATACTTACTTTTTAGTTATTTAATATATGTTTTGCTATTATGGTGATGAAATTATTCTGATTAATAAGCTGCCTTCTGATATAAATTTCAATTTTCCAGCTTCTAGCTTCTTACTGTTTATATAAGAAAAAACTTTTTTTATTTTAATTTTACACATCCACTAAAGCAAGTTGCTAAACATTTTTTCTTTGCTATCCTTGAGTTTTATAGACAGGCAGTCACACTGATAATTAATATATTTTGGCCTTCTCTTTTTAAAATATTTTGGAGCTCATGCATTTTTCTGGTCATTGTATTTGCTAGCACTCCAAGAACAACGTTAACTCACAGTGCTCAGAGTGGATTTTTATAATTTGTTACTGACTTCCAAGGGAAGGCTTTGTGTATTTAACACATATTAATCTAATACTTTATATTAAGCAAACAAAAGAATATAACCATGTGATAATCTCTAAGCCCTAATATTAATTTTGAAGACCATTCAACGTATGTATTTTAGTAAATTTCTAAGGGATTTTCCTTGCTCCATTTCAAGTGGGAGAAGTAGTTTGGGATTACTTTCATGATTTCCCTATTCAACAATAAGTAGAAAATGATGAACTCATTTTTTTTTTAAAATCTGCTTTTGCATAGTTTTTGAAATTCCGTTTTGCTGAACAGAGCACTAAAATCCGAACCTGTGTGGCAACACCACATGTTACACTGGCTGACTAATCCATCGCCTCAGATGGTTTTTTGGAGTCCAAATACACCACATAAATTAAGTTTTCAACCTGTGTGTGCAGATTATTGTGTGGCATCCTGAAATAAATCTCTCATCTTTAGCACAGTTCTGACCTAGTTTGGGAGCATATCTTTAATATCTTGTTCTACTTCATTGACCTCGAGGCAGAAGAGCCAGAAATATCTGCATTTAACAGATGACTTTCATCTTCACTCCCACAAAGAGGTCTGCTTTCTTTAGAAAGGAAATTGAAACTTATAATAGAAGGCAACTTTTTAGTCGATTTTACTTTCTATTTTTTATCTCCAGAAAACAGAAAGCAGAGATCTGGAATAACCTTTGTACCTCAGAATAGTGGGTCTCTATTGATGGAAGTAAATCAGAAGCTCTTGGCTAGAACTGCTTTTATCTTACCATCAATTATTTGTCAAGTCAAAGCACTCACCCCAGAGAGGAAAACGGAAACACCTGTGTGGAAGATGAGGCAAGCCTTGTTGTTGTGACAGAACACAGAACAGTAACTGACCCAAAAGAGGAGTGAAAGAGTGAGGTGCTTACAGAAAACAATGACTCCCAGGTTTCACAATGCACTCTGATTACCTAAGTGGATGATTAGGACGGATGTCTTCTAGTTGACAGAAGGGGGATTGAGTGTTACTGTCTGGGCTAGATTTTATTGTTAGTCCCAACTATTCAAATGTCCTTCTCCTTTCAGAGGAGTGTGCCTCCTGGCTATTGGCTCTTAACCTGCAGGGGATCCCTGCAGGAGGGGCGTAAGTCCTCTTCCCATTGTCGTTTGGATGATTCTGAGCTGAAACTCAGTGTGTGCTCCTGCTTCCATTATGAAAATGGCTTGTACCAGACGGGGCTCCTCCTTCAGCATGGATGCTGAGATAAAGAACATATACGGGACAGAGCCAAGCTGCCACTGATCCTCAGTAGACATGAAATGTGATCAATTAATAAACCACTGGATTGGGGCAGGGGGTTGGGGGTCGGGGGAGAAGCAGGGGAGGAGTCATTTGTTGTTACAGCCTTTCCAAACAAACCTAATTTATATGACTCAGACTAAGGTGTATTTGGTCAGATTTGGGTCAAGTTCCACTTTAGAGGAAACTAGTTAACTTCTGACTGTTGAGATATTTGTCTCAAATTAATTTTCTTTGCATTAGACACAGGAGACCAAAGCCCACTCTCAAAAGCAGGGAATACCATGCATTTAGATTTCCATAGGCAAAACCACAGCAACAACTTAATAATGCTAAGCTTATATTAAATGACTATTTGTCATCATAAAAGTGGTTTAGTCATATATATAGAGATAGTGTGACTGAGAAGCTAGGGGTTAGCAAATGATTATGATTACTGAATCATTATATAGACATTTCTTTTTACTTCCTAGTATACTAGAATATCTAGAGGGAAACACCTGAAATTGCTGAACTGTAATCCCAGCTGCTTTGATCTCTGATAATGTTTGTATACCTATGTAGCCTTTATCTTGTGATTGTAAAAACTTTGTAACTGACCCTCACTTGTACCCCTTTATCCTGTTTTTCAACTTTAGAGTCTTATGATCACTAAAGACAGACCCAAATGTTTATTAATGAAAGGGCTTGAGTCAGCCCAGAACTAGCCCACCCCAACTCCAAAACCATGTTGCTAGATGAAACTGAATCTAACCAAAATTGGCCTGCCTGACATGCACAGTAGCTTAAACTTTAATCTGTTAAGTGGCCTATACCTCATTATAATACTAAAAATCATGCCTATTATCATATTAAGGCCGCCATTTTCTTACATACCTTCTATGACTAAGCATTTAATCAATCTGCTCATGCTCAATAATTAGATCATCTCTAACCTCGTCATCTCAAGCCATTGTGTTCATTATCCTAAAACGTGTTCATCTTCTGATATTATAAAACTATCAGAGTTACTGCAGCTTGGGGAGACAGATTTTTGGGCCAATAGAACATCTGATCTCCTGCTTTATGCCTAACAATAAACAACAAACTCTTTCTCTCTTAGAAATTTCTGTTGTCTCAGGAATTTGTCATTTGAGCACACTGGGCAGAGAACCCACTGCTTTGACTGGTATCCATAGCATCAATCTATAGCACAGCGGTTGGCAAACTTTTTCTGTAAAGGGCCAGATAGCAAATATTTTAGACTTTGTGGGCCATACAGTCTCTGTCACAACTACTCAGGTTGTAAGTGAAAGCAGCCATAGACAACAGTAAACATGAGTGGGGCTGTGTTCCAATAAAGCTTTATTTAAAAAATAGGCACTGGGCTAGGTTTGGCCTGCAGGCTGAGCCCCACCATAGCATAAGAAAACCTAAAAAACAAACAAACAAAAAAGCCTTAAAACCAGCCTAATGTAGAACAACACTCTACCCACCATGCTTATATTGTTTTAACATTAAAACCTACCCAGTGGCTACTCAAGGACATGGGCGTTTCCTTTGTTTCCTCATATGTAAAATGGAGATAATAAAAGCTACTTCATTAGGATTTTGTAGGAATTAAGATGAAATATAAAATGCCAATGAGTGAGTTATTGCTCAATGAATTTCAGTTCCTTTCATCTTTATCCTGCTGTACAAGATATTCAGAGTGGATTATCAATGAAGGCCTACTTAATACATGCCTAGTTAATGAATGAGGTTAAACAGTAATGAGGTGAAGCAGAGAATCCTTAGGTCAACATTTGCTGAGCAACTGGATTGATAATATAAACTAATAATAATGAAGAAGAAATATTAATGTATGTCATGATTTACAAGTCTGTTAATTGATTCCTAATTATAGTGACCTGATGTGGAAATGCTTTATTTTAATTCAGGGGTATATTTTGAATAATGGAAAACACATAGTCTGTGTTCTCTGGCAAAGTCATGAAATTCCCCCCAAAGTCTTGCATTAGAGCTCTATCCTGCTTTGTTGGAGGGATAGAAAATAGAATCCTAGTTCTATCTGCTATATTCATCAGCTGCTCAATTAAAAGAAGTCAATTTGGTGATTTAGTGAACTCAGACTGGAAGGTTAAATTTTCCTTCAAATGGCAATGAGTCCCAATATGTTGCTCTATGTTCTGTTAAATGTCTTCTATCATCAATAATTAGGGTCAAATATGCTCAGGAGACCAAGCCAATATCCACCATCTTTGGAACATGGGTCATAGTGACAGTTTTTGAGATAATTGAACCACCTTTTTCTTCCCTGTAAATCTAAATGCCATAGGAGAAAAAGCTATTTACTTTCCCAATATATTTTCTGTCTCCTTTAACATTTTAAATTCATCTTCCTAGGCCCCCTGCTGAAAGTTTACTCTGTCCCATAATACTAAAACCCTATCCCCTCCTCTCATTCTTTCCATTACCTTAATTGCCAAAACAACAACCAATATCAGTGTCATTTGTAATCTCACAATGTCTTTTCTGTCCATGAGATGGATAATATGACATGTGAAATCTATGCACATTTATTTCGCAAGATGCCAAGATGGGCACAAACACCTGCCCACTGAACTGGTTTAAAAAGAAAGGTAGAAATATTCTCCTGTAAAATTCAGGTAGTACTTAAGGAAATTTCCATCTTATTCAAAAAGGAGGAGCCATTTTTAGGGTAAGTGAAATTGCTCTGAGGTGACAGTATGTCTGTGTTTGAGTAAATGCGGCAGGGGATGGGAGTATAAAACTGGGGAAATTGCTTAATAATCCTTTAATCCTGTTGTTCATGTATAGTGGCATTTGCACTAGGCCTTGAACCCGTCTAGTGTTTCCAGAATGTGTACAACTTGACTTTGAATTACCTGGAGATGCTTGTTAAAAATACAGATTCCACGGTACCACTCATTGCAGAACTACTGAACCTCCAGTCTCCAGGAAATTGGGCCTGGAAATAGATTTTTACCAAATTTCCCTATGATTCTGATGTGAAGGAAACAAGTGTGGAAGCCTCCTTATTAAATAAGAAACATGAAGAACACTAGTCATCACCATGAATGTTTTCATGGGGGCTTGGAAAACAGCACCAGGGCATATCTCATTGGGTGATAAGATGAAAGATATACTTAACACTTTTAAGTGCCTTCACTTTCTACTTTGTACTTTCTCCTCAGCTGAGGACAGTACCAATCCTGGCTCATCAGACTTCTCACCCTCAGCAATGCAAACATGTAAAATGAGGTATAATTTGGGGATGCAGGGAAAAAAACCTGACATTAAAATAATTGTCAATAAAAATTGCCATTAAAATAATTTAAAAAATTAACCAGATCTATCATGTGTAAAATAATTCTTTACAAATTCAGCATTGTGTTTCAGAACTTCTGAGGACTCACAATGCAGGAGAGTGAAAATGAAAAAGTATAAGTTTGAGTGTTAAAGGGCAGGAGGGTAGTGAGAAACCCTACTGACAGAGAACACAATGTAGGCCAGGACTTTTCCATTCCTTATCTTCACAGGCCCTTTTTAGTATCTTTGTAAAATTATAGCAGCCATATTGTGGCATCTCTACAATGCACTGCCTTTCAGGTTCCTGTGTGTATGTTTTTTGTTTTATTTTTTTGTGCCTCAGATGATTTTCATTATCACAGGCCTGAACTCAATGCCTTGCATAGGAAGCATAGGCTCAGACCAATCAATTAGAACCAGGTTCTGTTCTGTTTCTGCTGACAACCAAATGATCACAAGTGTAAGCAGGCCATTGTTCCCTCCCAGGGCTTTTAACACCACACTCATGGGTTGTATGAAAATTCTTTCCATGGTGCTGCCTCCAGACCTCAGATACATCATGGAAAATTCTGTCTCCTTGGTCACTGATAATAATGAATCAACTTCATGAATATCTGTCAAGATGTCGATGTGTTTGACTATCTGAATAATAGAGTAAGGAGGAGAGAATGAGAAAAATATGAAATTGAGTACAGCCAAAAACCACACACACTTAGTAATTCCGGTAAAGGATAAATTCACATCCATTTATACATCTATTTGGGTACTTTCTACAAAATACTCAAATTTGGTTTCTTTTGGAAAGATAATCTCCAATATATTTTCGGAATCAAATAAATTTTCAGCATTTAAAAGAATAAGTATTAAGCTATCATTTCCCTTTAAAATGAAAACCCTAGACATGGCCCTATCTAAGGGCACATGGACCAACGACTGAAACATGAGGGCATGGAGTTTATGCATTTCCACTGGTTTATCATTTTCTGTAAATATTTTCTATTCATTTACCAAACCTGGATTCCAGGTCCTGTCAGGACTGTGGCCTGTGGTTTGAACTAACTGTCTTCACCAGGTAGTTAAAATAAATTTGTTCCCAATTCACAGCACCAGCTGGATCACTGGGACCACTAATGACAGGTCTAGCAAAGCTTCCTGTCAACCACGGGAACCATTCAATGGCTGAAAAATGCTTTCTGTCAGTACCTCCACCAAAATGTTTACATGTAAAGCCTGTCAAAAAAAAATTTAATAACTGCAGACCTGATTACTGAGAAGGCGTTGTGAAAGATCCAGTCAGTCTTGAACCCAGAGGATGGAAGCTAGGTCATTTAGAGAGGACGGCTTTGTGTTTTGCCACTTCTTCCTGGTCCAAGGCAATGGCATAGAGACTATGGATTGATTTGGAACACCATCTAGTGAAGGATTTGGGGAAGTGCATGAATGTAGGAAGAAAAATCTCAAGTCAAATTCCTTTTCAATTGGTTTAACACTTCCTTCCAGACTGTTTTAAATGGTTCTGAAAACAATGATGGTGCGATTTAAAAAAAAAAAAAAAATTAGAGTAAAAGTAAAACAGAGTGGCAGTTGTCTAGTCCAGCACAGAACAGCTTCAGCTAATTACCCACATGCCTCTGGGGATAGAAGGGTGAGCTTCTCTTAGCACTTCCCCACTGACTACAGGGAGAATGTAAGAAATGCCCCATGGGGTCAGCCTAATCAATAGTCTCCTCTGCCAGAGAGTCAGTGTCTGGAAATGGCACCAAAGGGTTTGAGAAGAATAATGCCAGGTCACCAGATTTTCAAACAGCATCTTGCAGCCATGGTGCTTTTCAGTTAATCAGTATATGTGTCAGAGGCTGCAGCTGCAAGAAATTTTTTAAAAATTCTAAAACTCAATAGCTTTATCACCAGAAAATGAGTACCAACAGTACCTATTTCACAGTGTGCTGCACACAAAAGGCACTCAATAAATATAACATTGTTTAATAACTTCAGGTGGAAACTAGAATTTTTAACCAAAGAAGAAAGCTGAATATATTTCTATCATTATATTTTGAATTCTTCTATATAGAACTGAGTCTTCTATTTGGGTGCTGGGGAGTTTCCATCCCTACATTTCAATGTCACATCCCTGTAGACATTGATCTATGTGCCCTTAGCTTTGAATAAATGTCATCTGACTGCCTCTAACCTTCCCACGGGATGGTGGGTTAAGACAAAGTAGAACAACAACAAAATCCTCAATCTCAATATCACAGCACTTGAACTATAATTATCTATCAATATTCCCTAACTAATTTCGCATTCATTCATCTTATTCCGGCTCAGCAAACCTCAGTCTATCATTTCTGACCGGAAGCTTGCTTTGTCATTTCCCTCTGCTGCTTTATGAAGTTAAATGGACAGCTTGTCACTTTGGGCATCACGGTCTCTATGAGTAACTGATTCTGGCTATTCTTAAATGGGAGTGTTCCAGTTTGCTAATGCTGCTGGAATGCAAAACACCAGCAATGGATCGGGTATTATAAAGGGGGTTTATTTGGTTACACAGTTACAGTTTTAAGGCCAGAAAGAGTCCAAGATAACACGCCAACAATCGGTTACCTTCACGGGGGGATGGCCAATGGCGTCTGGAAAACTTCTGTTAGCTGGGAAGGCACATGGCTGGCATCTGCTCTGGAGTTCTGGTTTCAAAATGGCTTTCTCCCAGGACGTTCCTCTCTAGGCTGCAGTTCCTCAAAAATATCACTTAGTTGCTCTTAGGGCGTTTTTCCTCGCTTAGCTTCTCCAGAGCAAAAGTCTGCTTTCAACGCCATCTTCAAACTGTCTCTCATCTGCAGCTACTCTCTCAACTTCTGTGTGTTCTTCAAAGTGTCCCTCTTGGCTGTGGCAAGCTTGCTCCTTCTGTCTGAGCATACATAGTGCTCCAGTAAACTAACCAAGGCCCATGTTGAATGGGTGGGGTCACAACTCCATGGAAATTATCCAATGAAAAATCTTGCCCACAGTTGAGTGATCACATCTCCATGGAAACATCCAATCAAAAGTCTCCAATCCAATCAACACCAATATGTTTCCTGCCCACACAAGACTGCATCAAAGATAATGGTGTTTTGGGGGACATAATACATCCAAACCAGCACAGGGAGTAAATGCTATATTTGTGTTGCTCAAGGTGCTTGGTTTTCCTTTTTGGGTGCACCAAGAAAGTCCCCATCAAGGACTCAGAGCCTCAAAAAGAGGCCACTGAGAAGAGTGAGTTTATAGCAGACCCCTTGGTCTTCTCTCCCCAAGCAAAAATAAAGAAGATGTCCAGAATGTTGGACGTCTCTCTCATTTCTTCCTCCCAACTCTTCATTCTTTAAGAATGGCTAATTAGATATCACTATATTTAACCCAGCAATGCACTGGCTAACCAATACCTATTTTTAGCAATATTTGAATCTTGGGACATTTCTTCAAGAAGCCAACCCTTTTGATCAATTGGACTTATTTCTAACTTAGAGAATAGAAGAGTTTTCAAACATTTTCAGAGTTTTCCTTGTATTTCTTTGTGGTCCTTTAATAGACAGACAAGGTTTCTACCATCAATATTCTGTCTGCTAGACACACCTGAAAAGTGCCTGAAGGCTAGCAGAATGCTGGGATGCCTCTATTTAGAGGTTTAAAACTCTATAGTCCATTGCCTTTGGCTCTCCTTCAGAACCTCACCGAAACAAACCACTGACACACCCTGGGGTGGGGGTTTAATGAGGAGTAACATGCCATCACTCAAGGACAGTGAGAAACCATGAAAACAAGGATATGAAACAGAATGGGTTAAGTATCATAACTGAAGAACAAAGTGAGATGGAGATGTAGGACATGCTATTCTACAGCCAGTGATCAGGACTGATGGGAACGCATGCTTTGGACTGGAGATCTTATACATTGAGACTAGGTTCAGAGAGGTTGCCAGCACTCAATCATTTGTGTCATGTGTATGCAACTTATCATTCAGAAAATGCAGGAATTTTCAAGTAATTATTTCTCCCCATCCTCCTCCTCCTTATTCTTTTTCTTCTTTAAAATAAATTGGGGCACATTTCAGATAATCCCTATGGTGCTTCCCTCTCATTCATGCTCTGACATGGACATGCTTTCATGAAGGAGAAAGAAGGGGTAAAATTACAATCAGAAGAGCACATTAGGAGGGTGACCAGTTTGCTCCTTCTGGTGTCATTATTAGTAGCACCTGCTTTCATTTTCAGAAGTGTTCTGATTTGGGCAGTCCATTCGCTGGGCACCATAAATAAACCTACAGTCTTATCTTGTGAATGTGACATGGAGCAACACAAGTGTGTATGATGCAATATCAGTGTCTACAGGCACCACTATCACTGTTGGTCTCCCTCTGCTTAGGTTCCAAAATGCCAGTTCTACAGAGATACCTAAACAGCACCCTAAAGGTGAGGCCACGTGAAACACCACAGTGGCCATCGGGCGAGGACCAACTTATGTTTTTAAATGATAGACAAGTCTATTGGATAACAAATTCCCATCTTTCTCTTCCTTTCCCCCTGCCCCCAATCTTTTGTCACAACTACTGTAGCTAATTGCCAATATCACCGAGTGATAAGTAGACAGATAGATTGACACATAAATATACAGCTATAGATAGATAAATAGATATAGACACAAACCCATGTGTAATTTGTTCTGTGGTTTCATGTTCATTTAAATTTGTATCTTCAAAACAAATGTACTTTCAGCTTGACTCAGACATGAGTGTTAATCCCTTTGTTTGATGAAAAGGCTCATTTTTTATTTACCATGAAAATTAGTTTGTGTTAGAAGCTATAATCAATAGAACATAATATATTTTACTTAAATTTGGTAGACACAGGGCATCACCTGTACCACAAGGTCAACCTTTGCAGCAAATATCAAAGGAAATGTCTTTGGTAGAGAAACAAGAAAACAGTTATTTCATAGAGAAACTGAATATACCAAGAGGAAAAGAAAACAAAAAGCCCTCCAGATTTTGAGTGCAGGTATCTGAGTGGAAGATAGGCCAATATGAAAATTTAAAGGGAAATGGTTTGAGGGGTTATCCCCTACCCCCACCCCAATCTGGCTTTTTCTACATGTGTGCCCCATCGACATTACATATGCGTACTATGGAAAAGCTCAATTAGATTTCTGTTGCACTGGTGCCCCCCAATGGTCTTACCACTTCAATGCTCATAGTTTTTAGAGGAAAGCCCTTGGAAATCTTTTCACTGGTTTTTGTCACAGGCTGGTGTAGGATTAAATGGCAGGGCTAAATTCAGCTTTTCTCTCACCCCAGACCAATCTTCTTCCCCTCCTTTCCCGACAAATGAATGGCAAAGGGTAACAAGGCCAAGGATGAAAAGACAAGGCTGTCTGCATAAGATAGGCTGAAATTATGAAATTAAACCCAGAAGGCAGATCGCTTGCAAAAGCCACCCATGCCGGTGTGCAGAGACCTATTTCATTAAGGCGCTGTCGTCATTTTCACTCAAGCAGAGCAAGGTACTTGACTGAGTACTTCACCCAGAAACTTGAGCAAGAACTGCAGCGCTGATGCAGCACTGTTCAAGAGGTTTTCTCAGAGCATTTCAGGGTTATTACCAGTAGCTCTTTTCTCTTTTTAATTTAAGGGAGCCCAGAATGACAAACTAAGTACTGGCACAGGCTGGCAAGAAACAAAACAACTTTCATTTCAGATATTGTAGGCCCTACATCTGCCTATCTGACAGTTCTGACAATATCTGACAATATAGTTTAAGCACAAAATCACTTTAATTGATGCATTTTGCATGGAGGCTTAGGGATTTATGGCAAAAGGTGATGGGAACAACGATGGAGTCTGTCCACAGCCGATCTCACTTTTAGATAATGCCCTGCATCCAATTGTTACTATAAATTGACTATAGCCCTAGAGAATGAGAATGATATAATACACTGTTTGCTTCTTTGAATCACCAGAACCACTCAGAAACCCACTCTCAAGGAGTTATAAGAGACTCTTTTCCCTGTCCTTTTCCTCTTAACCTATTCCCCTCAAGCATTTGATGATTGCAAGAAAATGATTTTGGTGCACACTCCACAGCAGGATAATAGTAGTGGAAGTGGCAGTCTGACTTTTTCTAGAAGAAACTTCCCCATCTTTCTTAATTAATTTGTGAATTTCTTGAAAGTGTTGGAGCCCATGGATTTATTTGTTGACATTTGAGAGATAATAAATATTAAAACAGGTCAAACTGTTGGAAGAGATTAAAGTGTTTGTACTATTTGGAAAACAATGTTTCTAAACAGTGTTTTCTAAAAAAAAACAGTTCTCAAAAAGATAACTGCTCTAAACGGTGGATAGAAGTCAAACCAGATCAAGAAGATGAAGACAAACTGGTAGGGCCCATGAACTTGGCTGAGGAACTGCAAATCTTTATTCTTGCTAACTTTCATCAGCTTAGAACACTCCACCATCAGTGTATTTTTAAGTATTAAATTTTAAGTATATTCAAATTCCTAAAGGAGAGTCCTAACAAGCATCTTCTTGAACCAATTTCTCTTTAAAAACAAACACTGTCACTGCCAACAGACAAATTCAATGTTTGCTCTTGCTGATAAGACAGCAATATACTGCCACTGTGGTTCCAATCTGCTAATCCTGTGAAATATTAACCATACTCCAAAAATCCTGTCATGACCGTATGCAAGAGGAAGGAAATTGCCTTCAGATTGCTGGAGCTGAGACAGTTCCAATTTACATTATGTGCTCTATACATAACAGCATTTATTTCTTTAATTCGGAAATCCTTTCTCAAAACAGCTTTCCTAGTCCAACTTGACTGATTTGCATACAATATACATTTTGCTTATTTATCTTGGTTAATTGGGGTTTTAGCTTGTTTAGTTTTAAATTTTCATAATTTTAATTTTTAGGGAAAACAATATAGTTCTTTCAGTCATTTTTACCAATCTAAAAAGAAATCAACCACTTCTGTTAAGGAGGAATGGTTTCTGATGTAAAGGTGGCTAATGGGAACCCATTTCCCCACCCACCACCACTGAGTTCACTCAACAAAACCACCAAGGACCAACTGACTTCAAAGGGAAACTTGTTAGTCCTTCTGAGCATTACTTAGATTCACCCTTTTAACCCCACATTTCCCTGTGGGATGAGGTTTACAGGAGGTTCCAGATGATATCAGGGTAATAAAATGAGGAAACTAATGTGAATCTAGTGTCTAAATAATAAACATCATTTTAAAAAAACAATAAAAACCTCATTTGCTTTTTAAACTATTACCTATAAGGGCATGTGTTCCTATATAAGCTTTAGATAATTCCTAAATTACAAGAAAACAGGCTAGCTTTCTTGTAGCACATTTTAATCCCTTTTTAAGGTTCATTACTCAGCAGCTTTGTTTTAGTGGGTCCCGCAAATGAGGAAGCAGAACCTTGACTAGAGAAGAGGAAGCAACTGTTTTAACAAAAAAAAAAAAAAACACCATTCTATTAGGAGCACACTCAAAGACAAGGCTACCTACAGAATTTGCCTGAGGACTGTATCTTCCACTGTGAGTTGAGAGACTCAATTATTGGCACACTACTGTGTGATCTGTGACCTCCAGATGAGTAAAAACTCTTAATAAAAATAGAAAAGAAGGTATACTGGTTTGTCTTTGAAGTACAACTCCTTCCCTTCTCCACTTCCACACGGCTTGTAAGTCCAGTTCAGTGTAAGAGGTAGGAAGTCCATCTGTTTGCCTTTTTTTTTTAAATCAAGATGTGTAAAAGAGGACCCACATGCAAGCCTTTGGGGGAACACACTATAATTCTGCCCAAATGATGAAATGAAAGTTATCAAATAATACAGTCTTCTAGATTTCTTCAGGAAAGACAAAAGGAGTATGTTGTGAAAACATTTTGAGAGTATATTCAATCAAGATGATAAGCATTAAAAAGCCTAAATTCTGAAGGAATATGGAAAAAGTAGCTTCATAGGCACACCAATGACAAACTTGATTCTAAGGAACCCGGGAACACCAAGAATCTGGAGTCCACATCCTACAGCTAAGCTGACAGATGATAAAGGGTATATTACCTCAATGGCTAAATACTTAAGCTTCACAGAGTGGAAGATATTTGACTGTAAATGAGTCAAGAATACAAAGTTAAAAAAAAAAAAAAAAACTGCCTGTGAAATTATACTGCAGACATAAAATCTCAACTGCCTGAGAGCTCTAGTTTTTTAAAAGCCGTGGTTGACAGAGCAAATTAAGCAGTGAGATGTTTACTATGTTTAACAGAGATAAACTGGCAAATGTAGAAGATGTAATTACCCAGCATGTTTTTCTAAAAATGAGTCTTAACTCGGTGCTATGGAGGGCAACAACTTCAAGGCACTGGTTTATTCATTTTCCTTTTTATTTTCCTTTCTGAAAAAATAGTCTCCCATGTGCTTAGAAAGAATTAATTTAAAAAATATTCAGTAACTGATTAAGATGGTCAAATATCGAAAAACAAAGAGAGTTTTGCTGAGAAAGCAGGCCAAAGGGAAACCACTTCAGCATTACAGCATCTTGGAAAAGGATTTCCTGGATAAAGCATTCTGTTTGTTGCAGCAGAATATCCAGAATTTGCCCAAGGGGACTGTATCTCCCACTTCTACCAAGAACTAACCTTTACCTTACTGTAATTATATCCCAACTAGATTTGTCTTCATTATAATGAGATAATAACTATTTACTACTTGAAGATATGTACAGAGATGTTTACATGATGAAACCAACAGCTTGATTTATTAAAGTAACGATGCATTTTCTTTTCATTAAATAGCAATAAAAGGGGACAGTTCCAAGCTAGCTCTTGGAAGAAGATACCACTATCAAAAATTTAGAATTTCTACACAGTAAAACTGCTAATAAGCCAAAAAAATTCTCTAAGCCTGCACTGGAATAAATACAAAGATGATTATTCACACATTAAAAAAATACATTAAGTTAAAGACAGATGAAGATTCTTCCTCTCCTTTGGGAACTTCTTGGGCCTCTCTTAAAAGGGCTATCTCCTTTGCAATTCTGTTAAGACAGAAAAGTTTCTGGGTCCCCCATCCCCCTTACAGTGTGGTAGTTATGGAGAATATACACTTGCTGAATGGTTGTAATGCTATAATTATTTATATGTTTATACATTTGTCTACCCCAGTACACTATAAGCTCACTGAAGCCAGGAAGCCTTCCTAGAATAGTGCCTAAGAAACTGGAAATGATCAATAAATATTTGTTGAATGAATGAATGAATGAAATAAAAGGAAATGTCCAGAAACGTATATTGTGAGAGGAAATGATTTAAACTGTGTCAAAGCACTCCCTCTTTTCCAACTAAAAGAGAATGAGAGGCAATCATACGTATATATATCCAACATTCATATACATGGCCCCAAGTCACCCTCAAATGGTTGGTTCCTTTGTGTGAGCCACCGCTATGTCACTGCTAGACTTCCACAAGCCTTCTCCTGTATGTATACGAAGACCTCACCTTCTAGATTATCCTTGCAGTCACCTTTTCCAGCCCTGGCAAGAGAGATCAAGGACTGTACAGAAGACACTTGCCCCCTCTACTCATTGAGCAAGAAGGAACTTCACAAAATACCTTGTCATCATGGAACCAGTAGCAGTAGACAAAATGAGCAAGAGGGATGAGTTGACTCACTGCTCCTTGAACTTGAATGATTTAGCTACATCAAGAAGCATTTCTTTTTCACTTCCTCCTTTGATATAATCATTTTTTATGGACCATGAGGAGAACATGGAGTTGGTGACAAGAGAACTAAATTTAAGTCCTGGCTCCACTGAAACCCTGAGTTCTCCAACTGATGTGGACCTGTTTCCTCATATGAAAGAAGGGAATGACAAAAAGAATGAAATTGACCTCATTTGGATTCTTTGTCAAGTCATGTGAGATTGTAGATGTGGAAACAATTGTTAAGCCATAAATCAGTGTGTTATATTAAAGTTATAAAGAAAGCCATCTTTGTGGTGGTAGACTGACTGCAAATAATAGCCCCAATCCTCTACTCCTCTATGACTCTTTGCAATGCAACTTTAAAGTGCCTCCAATCAAGAGGTGGAAACTATTCTTCCATCGTATCTTCCCGTTGATCTGGATTGGTCTTGTGATTTGCTTTGGTGATGATGTGTTAATTCTGAGCCCAGGCCTCTAGGAGTCTAACAAGCCCAGGGTTAGCCCGATGGAGGATTACTGACCATGTGAAAGAGCTCTCAACTGTCCAAACTGAGAGCCTCCTAGTGTCCAGCCTTTAGAAGCAGACATAGCCAAGATCAGCAAAGCTGCCTACCTGACCCGTTGCTGACTACAGGTGCAAAGCTGAGCCCAGCCAAGATCAGTGGAATCACCCAGCTGGTCTGTAGATTCATGAGGAATGATAAAAGCTTATTGTTTTAAACCACTGAGTTTTGAGATGGTTTGTGATATAGCAATTGCTAACTGATACAGTATTATAGCCTCCCATCAGAGTCCTTGGGATCATGCCCAGAAAGCACAGGTAATGGTCAGACAGTGAGCAGGTAACATGACCAGAAACATGTTACCCTGGATGTTACAACTGGATGTTTCAGCTTTTCTATTAAGCTACTTTCAGCATTTTCCAGGGTGGGGTTTAGCCACAACTCCTGGCTGACCTCAGAAATAAGGCTGAGAGCTTCTGATCTCAGCAGAAAGACTGCCCTTAATTCACAGAACACCATGCGAACAGCTGTGCTGCTGCTTCCAAGATGTGATCTAAAAAGAAGGTAAAAAACTGGTCTCCTGGACCCTATAAAATCTCTCTTTAAGTATGCCGCCCCAATAAAGGACTAAATACACAGCCAGGTCTCTTTTAAATATAGCTTCTGAAATCCACCTACCCAGTCTGACATTTAGAAATCAGCTGATACAGTAAAGCAGAAAAGGATTAGTTAGCAAAAGTAGAAAAGGAAACAGATCAGGGGCTAGATCATCACAAGCCTATAAAAACCACATAAAATTTGCATGGAAAGTGGAAAGGGAATTAAAGAAGAAATGAAAGGGTAACCATCAACATCTTTTTATGACCAAGTATATCCTTGCTCACAGAACTATGATTGCATAGAGCCAAGACTAATGTGATGTCATTAGTGAATATTCTGGGGATAATTACAGAGCCTGTGCATTAACATTTCCCTTTATTTATGCCTTGTGTTTATTTTTTGTTCATTTCCCAGGGTTTAACTCCTCCCAATGCATAAGCACAGGATGAGGACCTAGAACTTGAATCATCCAAATATTCCTCATCATTAGTAGAGATCAAATTCACAAAATTTTGAGAACTTGAAGGATATGTAGAAATATATTCCCACTCTTGCTTAAAGGGTTCTCTTTTTAGACTGTACCTTCTACATCCCCAGCTTTCCCTCTTTCTTCTTTGTTACCATAGTAGGACAGGAGCAAAGCTGTTCAGACTGCCAGCAGGTCAGCAAAAAAACGAGGGAGAGCACCTGAGATGAAGATGGGAAAACCCTGAGTACCCATCAACAATGACTGCAGGTAACAGTTATTGAGCACTTTACTATATATGAAGCATCATGGTGTTCATTCATTATCTCAAATTTATCTTCTCAATAATTCCACAAGTTAGGTATTATTACAGATGGGCTGGGTGAGATGTGGTTACTTGCCCCAGAAGTCTCATAGCTGGTGAGGGGCAGAGCCAAGAGCAAAACTCAGTCTGAATGATACGAAAGAACTCTCTCCACAGCCATTTGAACCCTATGTTTTGACTTTGCTAGCATTCTTTACTTTTGAAACCAATGTTTTTGCAATGTGTTACACTCTTCCAAGAGTTTTCACAAACACAATTGCGTGAACCAAGTGTTTCATATCTCTGAGTGAATCCCATTCCTTGACAGAGCTCAGTGGAGAACTCACCTGGGGCCCCTCCCCATGCAGGCTGCCAATTTTTCTTTGAGCCTGTCTCTGAAGCCTCTTCCAGCTCTGCCTTCTGTGTTGCCTTTCATCCTTGTTCCTCACTTCCCCTCACCAAGAACTACAGTGACTAGGCCACTAAGTAACTGTCTAACCCTCTCTGAGCCTCATTTGGTCATCTGTAAAATGGAGATGGTAGCATCTGATTGATTCACAGAGGTGATTGAGAGGACTAAATTAGATTATTTATATACACATACACACACACACACACACACACACACACACAAACATATATGTATGTATTTGTAATAGATTTAGCACTCATAAGTAAATGCTCACAAAATGTTACATAAAGCAATGCAGGTTTTCCATGAACATACAGATTTTGTAGAGGTAGAAGGTTAAATCTATTCCTGGATTCTTATTACAGAGAAAAAGTTTTCCATGGTGAGCAAGATGACTCCATTGTATTTCCATAAAGCAAGACTTCTTTATATTTGTTTGCTGCTTTGCAATTTATAAAGTATTTTCAAGATAGTATCCTATGCCATCCTTGCTATAAGGCAGCACTTTCTAAGGCCTGGTATAAAAGCCACCCTCTCAATGAAGTATTTTCTGAGTGTCCTGTGGAAGACATTAGGGACTATTCAGCATCTATCCCAATCTCCTTCTAAGGTCTCTTCCTATAGAGCGGAAGCTTAAACATTTCCAAACTTCTCTTGCAGCTAAAGTGTCTGATGTTGGTCAATCTGATGCACGTGCATAAGCCATAATTTTAGAACTGAGTTAACTGGGGGAAGAGGAATAATGGTAGGAATCCATTTTCAGTGCTGAGCATGGTAGAGGAGGCATGGCTCTGGTGCCCTCAGCACCGGAGGCAGATTCGTAATTCAACAGGCCACTTACAGATAGGGGCAGGAGCAGCAGCTACCTTGGCTGCCCAGTACTGGGGCATGGCTCTGAAGCATCTGTCTCTTTAGCCCTCCCAATCTTTAATTGTCTATAAATTCCTTTCCTTTTAAAGTATCTAGAGTATACTCTATTCCTGCACTTCATCCCTGAGCAATTACTTGGAAGATGCCCTCCTCTCCGTAATCACAGCACTTATGTCCTGGCCCATAATTCTTGTCATGCTTGACTTTTCTTATAGTAACTTTTAGACATGGTTGTCTCTCTCTCAGGTTGAAAGCTGCTTGATGGAAGATGCTATGTCATTTTCATCTTTGATTCCCCTCATTGCACTTGCATAGTGCTTAGCACAAAACATTTGCTGCATCTCACTGAGGCAACCTTGATTCCTTGATTCTTGATTTGGTCTTACTCTGGGGTGGAGGATAGTCTCTGCCCCCTTTTGATGCTGGGCTCAGTCTTGTGATTTGCTTTGACCAATCAGATATTAGAAGACATGACATGACAGAGAATCTTGAAATGTTCTTGTGCAGTTGGGCTTGTGTTCCTGTGCTTCTACCATTGTCCTAAGGAGAACATGTGCTGGAGAGCCCACTGGTCCAAGGAAGAGGTTGACAGGCATGGAGCAGAGTCACTCCAGCTGAGCCCAGTCTAAATCAGCCAACATTCCAGTCTACCACCCTCCGCACCCCCCACTCATCTACAGATGCATGAGGAATGGATGTTTACTGTTTTATATCTTTGAGGTTTTGTGATTGTCACACCATATTACTGTGGCAACAAACCAGGTTCCTGGAAAGGTAAAAAAGAAAAATGCTCCCTTTCAAAGAAGATTGAGTACGTTAGAAAGACAGGTGTACCCTCGTTTAGTTAACACTTCCCTCCAATGCATCCCCTTTCACCCACTCTCATCTTCCTCCTTGACACTCATCTCCCATTTCCATAACACTATATATTCCTAAAGCTCCAGCTAAACTTCTGTGACTTCACTTTAATGCCCACACTCTCCTTGTGCCTTATAAATAGACGTTGTTCAAGATGTTTGCTTCTCTTCTTTAAGTACTCTTCTCTCCTTTTAAGTTTCATTCATTTTCAAGGAGTTGTATCACTCCCTGTGGAAAACTCCCAAATGTTCTCCACAGCCCTGAATTTTTCCTTGAAAGTCACTGAGTTCTAGTTGCCAACTATCTCCAGCTGGCTTTTCTCCTAACATCCCTAACAGAGTACCCCCAAACCATGTCTGCAACTCCTTCAAACTTACTCTGCTGCTGCCCATTTCTTTTACCAACCTATCTTTCAGGTCATCCATATTCCAAAATCTCCATATTAAATTGTAATTTTTCTCTCATCCAACGACTCTCCAAATTTAATAACTGCCAAATACCATGCAGTTAAAATAGGCATAGTTTTGATAAGCACTAAAAAGGAGTTATTTAGGCTAGGGGAGCTTGTAAGTTAAAGGAATACTATTTGGAATCATTCCTGTAACGCTGCCCTGAAAGACTGTGTTCTCTAATTACAGAGGCTTTTTTCAATAAATATTTTTCTTGAACTGGGGGCAAGATGGACAGAAGGTGGAGCCTCACCCATATTAATAAAAAATATTAGAGAGTTTTGCTGGGGGAGAGACGACATAGGGAAACTGCAGCCATTCCCACTTCAATCAGCAAAATTAAAGGCTGGTATTCTGTGCTGTCCTATTCAAAAATCAATGGCTAATAAAAAATGTAAGCAACGTTAACTCAGACTAGCAAAATAAGAATTAAAATTTACCATGCAGAACACAGCCTATAAAAATAGTTTGCAACTTGATTTCTTTTTCTATTCAAAACGGTTGTAACACTAGCAGATTTCCATACCAGCATTTAAGGGAGAATCTCTGAAAAGACCCTGGATATACATCTCCTATTATATTCTTTATTTATTCATTTTATAAGATTCCAGCTTTCTCCCCCAAATCTGGCTGAACGTCTATCCCATTGTAAATTATTGAGAGAAGTTCTATCACAGATAGTCACGGGAATTCTGAGCGAAGCCTCCAGAGAGAAGGCAGCTGGAGCCTATCAGAGTTCATTACCAAGCTGCTGAGTTAAAAGTGTCTCAGAGAATATTTATTTGGTGAATTTCAGGCATGAACAATGACTATGTTTGCCAAGTATATGTGGGATTTATTCACAAAAAAGTGGAAAATGCTTCTTCCAGGCACCCAGGATCAGAGACACACATATTTCATATCCCCTTAACTAAGAAGTGGAGGTGTATTATGTTTACTTTTACTGATCTGATTTGGTATATTTTAGCTCCTGCACTAGCCATGTTTTTTGTGTAAATGGACATTGGGTAAGCTTCCTTTCCTGACTCTGTAGTTGTGCCTGATCTTTACCAAAAAGTCCTTTGAGTCTAGACCAAACTTTATCCAGCTGAAAATATTATTACTTAGCAGAATGTTTGTTATTTATGCATGATCGGAAAGGGGACTGGGATGAGATGGCAGAGCTGTGTGTGTGTGTGTATTCGGGGAACAGGCAGAGAGAAAACTACTTTTTATTGGACCAGCAGTAAGTAAAAAAAAAAAAAAAAAATCATATTGAAACACTTACTCCACACTGCATCCTCAGTAGAGCACTCTCCACAGATTACTAGAGGATCCACACTATGGGTTAATATTTTTAAAGACAATGGTAAAATGGTAAAGCACACTAATATGTTGTATTTCACATTATATATAATATTTACACATACAGATTTTCATCTTATATGTGTGTGTGCAAGTATCTATATATATATGTATGTAATATTTGGGGGATAAGTGGGTCTGTAGGAGAAGTGAGGTACTAAAACAAGGGAGCATCTGGAACTAAGCTACAAAAGAGAGAGGTGCGACCTTGAGCTTGGAGCTCTTAGGAATCTAAAGAAGCTCACTGTGGCCTCGACAGGTAAGATGTACTGCTGCAGGAGGGGGCAAGACCCATATTGTCAAATGCCTTGACTGCCCTGCATTTTATAGTGACGGTAGTGGGAAGGTCTGTAAGCAGTAGAAAAAAATTATTTGAGGGCTGTTTACACATGGTCCTCTAACAGTGGGTAGAGAGAGGCTCAGAGCAGAAGCAAGACTAGAAGCAAGTGGCTCAGGTTGAGATGGTTTGTGGCAGTAATCTAGGCAAGAAAGGAGGAAGGTAGGACATACATTTAAAATAGCTTCCTTTTCTACCCTGAACTTCAATATAAGGTTCCTTTGAAAGGCTGTACTCTAAGTTTTTATGTGATTTTTCTGAATTGCTATGACACAAAAAATTATACAAAATGTGTCTGATTTCTACAGTTCAACAAATTGCCTCCAAATTTAGGGATTAGGAATTTAACAAAAATATTATTTTATAAGGTTATAAGCTATTCTTTATTCAACATACTTGCTACCCTTTAAATTCCGTTACATACCTCATTGGAGAGGCAAGGAAAGGCAACAGTGTAACTGGAGCTGTGGATGGGGGGAGGGGGGGGCCCGGCAAGAGCTGAGATAGAGCAATGAAGAGGAGCAGGGAAGAAGAGACCAGCCTCTCCTCCCACCCTCTCATCTTCTGCTGGTGCTTCCCACTGGCCAAACCCAAAGGGACGCCAGAAGGCAAAGGATCCAGGTGATCCCAATGGGAGAGGTCAGTCTCCTTGGACACAAGTGTGACAAAGGATGGATTGAGGTGGTGGGGAGGGCAAAAGCAAGTACCAGGACAAGGAGATGCCCATCCATTCCAATGAGCAGAGCCATCCAACAAGCAGGAAAGTCAGGCCAAGGGGTCTTCATGCAGATTTACTAGGCTGGGCAGAAATGCAACAGGAGAGATTTGTAGATATTAGAAAGGAGACTTAAGCTCTGTGAGCCTCAGTTTCTTTATCTGAAAAGTAAGATTATTTCTACTTTTCAGATTTGTTATGAAGATTCTAAATATATAATAGGGGCTCAAAAAAGAGTTGCAACCATCATGTTAAGTGAAAGAGGCCAGGTACAAAGGCCACATATTATTTGATTCCATTATTATGAAATGTCCAGAAAAGGCAAGTCCAGAAGCAGATTAGTAGTTGCTGGGGGATAGCGGGCAGGGAATGGGAAGTGACTATCAATGGGTACACATGGGGCTTCTTTTTTGGCAGGTTGAAAATGTTCTGGAATTAGATAGTGGTAATGGTTGCACAACACTGTGAAATTACTAAAATCCACTGAATGTGCACCTTAACATGGTGGATTTTATGGTATGTGAATTACATCTCAATAAAATATCTTTAAAAAGTATCTCTTTCCATATATGTATGTATGTTTGGGTGTAATGTATATAGACATATATTTAAATTATGTATGTATATATATGTATGTAATTTTTAGTCATCTTTTAACCAGAATTTTTAAATTTGTGTAACAAAGTTAAACTATCAAATGAACAAATGTGCAATTATCAGAAAAATGTTATCTTTTAAAATGTGTCTATACTTTAAAAATATGACTTCATAAGTTCAATAGTATAAAGAAACTACCTTTAAATTGATTTTTTTCCTTGCCAAAAATTACCAAAATTTGAAAAGACATTCCTATTAAGTAGTTAAAAACTAACTTTAAACCTCTGAATGAAGGTATCAGGCATTTAAATATTTTTTTGAATATAAATTTTGTAATATCATAGATCATTGTAATGGTACAAGTATTTTACAAAGATGCAGCATATTTATGTTTAATATATTTATTAAAGTAGATTAATCAATGAACTTCATACCCCAAATAATTAAAAATAAACAGCTTTAAGAAAATTTTCAAAATTTAGTTATATTAAATAATAACTGAAAAAATAAAGAAAAAAATGCTTTTAATAGGACAAGTAGGAGATTTTAGATCCAAGCATTTTCTCCGCTCAAACTATAAGAAGATACATGGCAGAAACTAGTTTCCAAGACATGATCTGATAGAGCCTGGTGTTTAGACTATGGTAGAAATCAAAGCTCACTTTCACAATATTTCTGTTAGAATACACTTACAATGGATGAGTGTAAGAAAAAATGCAGGACCATTACATTATAAACTAAAAACTAAAATGAGCTTTCTGAAATAATAACTGAAGAAGAACAATTCAGTTTTGGTCATATTTTCCTTATCTTTCTTATCTTTCATAAAACTCCAGTTCCGAATTACAATTTTTCTAAGCCCTTTGATCATTTGCAAGAAGAATGACTCAACAAAAGAGATGTATCTCAAGCATCTAGAAGAGTGTTTGGCACATAATAGGTGCTCAATATGTCCTTTCTAAATGAATGGACAAATTAAAAAGAGAATTTGGTCTCCCATGGCTGATCAGCTTTGTAAAGCAAGCACTGCTAAATCACATGGTGGATTTGATTATGACCCAAAGCGCTAGCAACAATATTCTGGTCCACCTCAGGACCAGGCTGTAGAATGGAGGACAGTCTCCGTTCTATATTAGATAGGTTATGTTGCAGCTAACTGAAGCAAGCCCTGCTGCTATCCTGCTAGGAGTTTAATTATCTCTATCACCCAACAGAGTGCAAAGCTACCATTTCTAAGAGATCCTAGATAGGGAGACAACTTCATAAGAAGCAGAACCTGATCAAAGGATAGATGGTAGGAAACATGAGAACTAAGGCCAAGGGAGGTTTAGCCATCTGAAGTCAGTTCTGTAAATTTCAACATCTGTTTTGAATTTTTTTTCTGAATTCTCTTTGGGGTAAACTAATGATGATTCAGTGGAAAGAACACAGCTAGACAACAACTTACAACATCAATTCTGCTAGATTTATACATAGAGCAGGTGGGCCTGCAGGGCAACACTAGAAGAACCATTAGAAAGCTCATCTCCCCTAAAATGTTTGTCTTAATTAAACTTCTCTTGTCTTAAGAATCCCATGCACCAATCACCATTCATATGAAGTGGGTGCTCTCAGCCCTTGCTGTACATCAGAATAGCTGGCACATCAGAAACCAGATAAAAAGTGGATCCCAGAGACCCATTTGAGACCAACTCAATCATTCAGGGGTGAGCAGCCATATTTTTAAAAACACCTATAGGTGAGTTAATGGACAAAGAAGGTAAGAACCACCGTGTCTCTAGGAGACCATGATAAGCATGTATGTTATCCAAAAGAGTAACACATTAGTTCATGTTTTCAGTCATTGATTCGTTCATTCAGCAAACATATGTTGGGCATTCACGATGTGATAAGTACTAGCCAGGCTTGAGAGATTGAAGCTCAATTGTGGAGACTCCCAGTGTGGCACACTGCCCACTTTCTTCATCTCCCCTTCCACCAACAATATCACTGAAGAACATTACTGAATCTTTGTTGCTAATGGGGATTACAATGCATTGTCCCTGGGTTAAAATTCATCAGCTATTTCTTGCTGGAGGGGGGGGTGGTTCTCACTACCCTTCTCTTACACTGCCTGCCACCATCTTTTCTGACATTTCTTCCCCTCTCTCACCCTCCAAACCTTAACCCTCTCCACTTAGCTTCCAGTTTCCAACCCAACAATGTTGCTGTAGAATGATAATTTCTAAGACAGGGGAAGCAAAGGTGTCCTGGAAGTACACAGAAAGAGCACTGACAGTTTAGGGTCAGGAAGGGATCCCTGGGTAAGTTGAGGGGCTGATAGCCTCATTTTCAGGTTCAGTCAGACATACAAACTCCTCTGTACTAGGCTGAAAGCTCTTGGTGGCTTAGAGGAGTATAGCTCTTAGTCATATTTCTTCAGAGAAGGAAGCAAGTACACCTATCTGGGGCCTTCAGGAGGAGGTTGCACATGAGATGAACCTTAGGAATGAAGAGATGGGGGGACATGGGAACAAGACACCAGAGATGAAGGGATCAGCATGAGAAAAGGCAAGGAGGTAAGAATCCTAACAATACATACCCACTTTAAATACTCAGCACCAGGGTGGCTTTATGGGTGTGTGACCTACGCTGCTGCACAGGGTTCCACACTTGTTCTAATGCTCTGCTAGTACCTTGTTGAAATTCTTGATAACTTGGGAAGAGGAGGGCTCACATTTTAATTCTGCCCTAAGCCCTGCTTAGAACTGTGTTAATTGGTTAACATGTATTATCTCATTTAATACCTGCGAATCCATAATATATCATTACCACTGCAATTTTACAGATGAGGAAACTGAGGCATGGGGTGGGAATGTACTCTACCAAAAGGCACAACAAGGAAGTGGTGAAGCCAGGATTTGATGCAAGTTTTCTGATTGTTTCTGTTTCCCCCTTGTCCCATAGGAAAGAATCTGTAATCATTCAGAGACCACAGGAAGGAGTGACATGATCAAGGCTGTATTTTAGAGAGTGTAATAATATAGCAGAGGATAAGATACTTTGGAGAGGCACAAGCAAAAAAAAGCATGAGGAAAACATTTGAGGTTCATATAGTCCTTCAAATACAAATAATGGGATTAATAATAATGAAAGCTAATGTTCATTGAGCACTTATTCTGTGCCAAGCACTTTATATGGTTTATGCCATGTAATTCCCATCAAATCCCTATGAGGTAGGTACTTTTATTACACCCATGTTATTGATGAAAAAGTGGCAGCAAAGGAAGTTCAAGTAACTTGTCCATGACCACACAGCCGTTGGGCAGCAGAGCTGTTACTTATTTAACTTCAGAACCAGTGATTCTAAACTCTAACTAAAAATTTGGCAAGATATCTTTTAACTGAAAATCAAAGAGTTTCTGAAATACATAAGGAAAAATAAAAAGTACATAACATTAAAGGGTATTCTTTTTAAAAAGAGCAAGAAGAATAGAGTTTCAGCAGATTTTAGAACCCAATACCATTTAAAACCTTTTGTTGCAGGCACAAAAACTGAAGCATGGATCAATAGAACAGTCTGGAAAATCCAGAAATAGAAAGAAATGTTTTTAAAAATGTATCACATAACACAAGCTTCCCATAATAAAAGTGATGAGAAGATTAATTTAATAAATCAAATTGGACTAAATAGATAATTTGGAAAAACAATCAGATTAAATCCATATTTTTCTGTATACAAAAATAACCTCATAATGGATTAAGGAGTTAAATAAAAAAAAAAAAAAATTGAAATGAGAGCAAAACCAGCAGGAGAAGGAATAGAATATTTATCAGATTTGTGAAAAAACAGTAACTTCTTCAGCTTTGAAGCAGTGGAATAAATCATGAAGGAAAAAGCAGACAGATTTGAATACATAAAATTTAAAATTTCTGTACAATGAAAAAACTACAAGACGAAAATTAAAAGGATATTATATGGAGGACAATATTTATCTTGCATGTGACAGAGTGATTTAAAGCCCAAATGCTGTATATCCTCATCCAAATTTATAAGAAAAACATCAGAGCTTAAAATATAAATATGTAAAATATGAAAAAACAATGAATATATAGAGAAATACAATCAGTAAACAAAAAATAGAAAACTTGTTCATCCCACCCAAGTTAATACAATGTAAACTAAAACAAACTTGAGATAGGATTTTTCACCTTTCCAAATAATTTTTATCCCCAAATGACCTAATATGCCATAGTTAATACACTCCTTTCTTACTGGTGGCATTGTCAATAGATACAACCTGCTTAAAGATCAGTATCACTATACACAGCCAGAGTGAGGCTCAAAAACCACACTGATTTTCATAATCAACAATTACATACCTAGCCCTTTTTTTTCTGGAAATAACAAAAGCAAAAATGGGTGTTAGCACGAAGATGTTCAGCTGGTATTATTTACAGTGGCAAAATACTGGCAACAATCCAAACATCCAAAATTATGGGAATGGTTTTATAAATTTTGACACTGCAATACTATGACTATTACACAGAGTAAGACTTTTTTAAGCTTTTCCTTTATGGAGTTTAGTCCAAAAGAATGGAGAACGAAACAGAGCAAGAGCTCGAGAAAGAAGCAATATTAAGAAAAAATCATGTAATTATTTCCTTAAGGTTATCAAGCCTGGGCATGTTTATCAATTGAGGGGAGCAGAATATCAGAGAAATAAAGAATGGCAATTTGACAGGGAGAGAGAGAGGAAAAGGGAGGATCAGGGCAGAGAGAGGAGCAGAGGGTTGGATAGGGCCAGGACGCTGAGACAGCAAGTGGAACAAGTCCCAGGCAGAGAGAGACTCAGAATTAAAGGCAAGTTTAGGAATGTTTGCTGTCGAGGGGAGAGACTTTCTCTGGAGTCAAGAGGAAGAGATACTGAGACATGTTTGAAGTGAAGAAAAGGAAGGAAAGATTCGACCCTCTGAATATTCAAGTCAAGTTTCCTTCTCTGGCAGAATCAGGTAGCCTCGACACCAGCGAACACGTAATTCTGTAACAGTTTTAACATTTATTCAGTCAGCATTCAGTGCATCACTTTCAGCTAAAAAGGTAAAATGAGCAAAAGTGCCACCAGGGGGCAGCTTTGTTTCTGGTAAAGGGACTTCAAAGTCCTGTCAAAAGTACTCTTTTTCTTTTCAGCACAGGGTCCATTCTTTGTTTTGTGAGGATAAATATGGAATCGAGTCCAAAGCAATTTCCTTAATGGCTGTGTTGTGGTATGAATTTTGCTCAACTCAGGTGTGCAAAAATGTCACAATATTTTATTTCCTTTAAATAAAATCAAATTCAACCTCAAGTCAGCGTCCTACTGAGCCAGACTGAAAGTCAGTCTCCCTTGTTACTATGGTTCCCACAGCCCCAGAGGGTCTGCAGAGTTCCTCGGGGTCTCAGCCAGTGCTAACGTTTAAGTTGCTAGCCCATCTTCATTACTAGTGAAATGCTTATGATCCAAAACCTGGTCCTTTGATCTGCTGTGACGGTGCTGTATCCTCACCTGTTAGGGTATGGACAGAAGTTTCAATGTCTGGAACACACACGCACACACACACACACACAAGCACATATAGCTCAAAGAAGGGAACTTTAAGGTCGCTCATACCTACTCTTGCCTCCTGCATCCCTCTTTAGGCTTAAAGGAAATTCCTCCCCTCTGCCTGCCTCTCAGACCTCAAAATCCCTTACCTTCCTTCCTCTGTGGTCTCATCACTGGCTGGCTTAGGTTTCCAGAAAATCTAGGAAGACGGATGTCCTCATGCCACACGGGCCTCAAGAGAAGCATGGAGCCCAAAAGTATTGGCTACTTTGGGGGATGGGGAAAGGAGAAGATATAAGAACAAAACACGCCTTTACGTCTTAATTGTGCTGCTTAAATGTCACAGCTTTTAAAACACTGTTTACAAATCTGACAGTACTTGGGAACTTCTCACAGAAGCAGTGAGTTTTAGATTTCTTTTTCTGGGAGATAATAGAGAACTTGAGCATCCTTCAAAGTTGATGGTGGAGTGTGGGCAGACCACCAGATAAGCTTCCAGGGGAGGAACAAGACAGAGAATCTACATACCCTCATTTCGTGGGGCTTTCACAGTAACACTTTCACAGAAATAGGTAACAAAGGACTGACAAATTTAAGTCATAGCTGCAAACTAAAAACCTGAAGGCTGAATCCCACTGACAAATTTATGTTAAGAATTTTTAAATCCTTTGCCAACATTTAAAACAATAAAAACGAAGGATAGTTCATGCAAGTATCTTTATATCTAGCTTCCCTTTAAAAGTAAAATTAAAAAAAAACCCTGGCAGCTAGGCTCCATTCCCATGTGGTAGTCACCACTAGGTGCTTAGAGGCTGCTCCATTTAGCTGGGGCCTGGGCTCTCCAGTTTACCACAGGCCTCAACACTCCCTATTGTACTATACCTCATCCACTTCCCTCATTTATGTTACCTGTGTTAGCATCTGTAGGTATTTGAGTTTGCAACCCCTGTCAGAGTAAACTAAATAAAAATATACTCAGGGACACAGGGGTGAGTGTTGCATAAGCATTCATTAGGACCCTGACTTTCCTCAACTCTCTGATATATTTGGAAATTCAGATTTATTCCAATTGGTCTGAAATTGGAGCAGAGTCTAAAGAAACTGGCATATTTAAGAATGAACTTGGTTCATATGCAAACATTAGAGATAAGGCCAGTGATACTCTCAGCAGAGAATAGAGTACATGCATGTGTGCTGAATGGTAGACCCAGAGTACAAAAAGATATCGGTGAATGGCAGCTTTCGCTGTGTTCCTTGCCCACATTTTCCATCACTGCTGGATGGAGGTGCCCAGCAGATCAGTCAGTCACAAGTGGACACATGTTTACCGGTGTCAGTGAGCTGTGGAGGCCACCCACATGGGACTTCCTCTTTAAAAACCAGCCTCAACCTGACCTCAGGCCTATGAGCTCAGGCCCAGCCTGCAGAGACAACCAGCTTCACTTTGCTCAATTTTAATTTTCAGCAGATAGGCCCAGCTCAGAACTTCTTGCACAGTTAAGTAGGAAAGTCCAACAGTAGGAAAGTCCAACAGAAACAAGAGAGAGGAGCCTGTTAAATTTAAGAGAGAAAAATAAATGAAAGGAAAAAGAATTTTGTAACGAGACCATCTGTGCTTGTCTGACTTTCCCGGGGAGTTCAAGTTACTACACATGAAAATTCCTCATTGCGTTTGAAAAACAACATCTAAAGAACTAAAAGCAAAATAAGCAAGCAAGTAAAGATATAAATAACAATAATTTTAAAAATGTTTTCTGTCGGCATATTTAAAGATGCTGTTGAATACAAAAGAAAAATTGTGAATGTTCTCACTGTACATGCACATCCAACAAGAATTTTGTTGAAATCTTCTGTTTGTTGAAATTCTGTACATCCAATGAAGTAGAGTCATTTAGAAAGACTATAACTAAATAACTGGGGAGGAGAGATGAGCACAAAAGCTGCAAAACATTCACAGTATCCTCCATTCCTCAGCCAACACTCTCCAGCTGATTTCTGAACAAGGCCACACTTAGATCCGAAGTACATGAGTGGCTACTTGATCCTTAATTGCAGAGTGAGAGAAGAACAAAACTGATAACAACTAGTAAAATGTTTGAAAAATGATACATAAGGATATCGCTCCCTGTGAGAATATTTAAAACCACAGCATTTTATCTCAGGTCTTAATGGATTAAGAAAATGGCATCCAGTACATAGGAACATAGGAAATTCATTAGCAAAGCATTTTCAAAATCTACATCGCAGCCAATAGCAGAACAAGGGCAGCTGCATCAAAAATATTTTATTTAAAAGTCCTTTCTATATTAGATTTTCTTTAAGTATAAATTTTAAAGAAAGTACAGTTTTAAAATGAGTGACATCCATTAGGAAACAGTTTTTTTTGAAGAATGTATTATAGGCTATCTCACAAGGTTAAAAAAAAACTTATCTTTGAATATATAAAAGCACTTTGCTGCACCTTTAAAGAAACAGGTGTTTTTTTGTTCACAATCCAAAAATGGGTGCATTTGGCTATACCAATCTCACAGATGATGATCGAAAAAAAAATAATCAGAAGCAGAATCCTCAAAAATATGCAAAAGCTTTCAACATTTTTATGAACTCATGCACACCACAAAAAAACTAGAAGATGCCATATACAAACCACTGTCAGAGTAGTTAGTAATGAGTCCAGATATTTAGACTTGGCAAAACTTTCAAGAAATAAATGGGGTGTGGCCAGGGACTGTGAGCCCTGCCTAAAATCCCAGGAAGTGGCTGGCCTGTTTGGATGTCTTTGCTGTGAGGCTCCCAGTGGAGCACATCACCGTACCCAGAATATGTTGCCTCGTCTGCAAGTGCTGTTAATCAGAAACATGTCAAGAAGAATACTAAATTCTCTCCAAAGATATCTGACATATTATATCAAGTTATATCATCAGATAAACAATAAAACAACAAGCCCATCAAGTAGGCTCTGAAAGATTTATTCCTTCTCCACTGTTGAGAAGAAAGCAGCCTGTTGTTATAAATGATAATATTTGTCACAAATCTGCGGGCCAGCAAATAAAAAAAGTTGAAATGCCCATGCCTGAGTACAAAAAGACAGCTTGTTAATTACTTTTAAAAATGTAAATTTTAGTGGTGTAATGTAGAATTACTTATGAAGTATCTACAAAAGAGGAAATCTTCTGCATTAGAACACTGAGTAATGATGGGGCCAAACACACTAATAGAATTTTCTATTATATTCTTTGTGTCTCAAGCTTCCCAGTTTACCTTTGCTAATCACGGTGGGGCACCTTCAGAAGAAACAAACTCATATAAACAAATTATAGGGAGTCATTTTAGAGAGCCAAGTATAACTCTATCACAATGCTGGGAGCTTTCAGGAAGCCCTAGGAAACCTGTTCAGGAATGCACTACAAACCACCAAAGGCAATGCCTTTGAACTTAAAACCAGGGCAGGTACTGTGAGTATTTTAGTCAGAAGAGAGAAAGACAGAGATTGGAAGAGATCACAAATTATATCTCACATCTGGGAACAAGTGAGGAGTGAAAATAGTTTGCAAACTAATTATTTGAATACTGTATGATCATGGTCTCCAAACAAGATGATTCCCCATGGTACAAGAAGAAAAGACAAAAAAATCTCCTATTATAAAAAATTTATAATTCATCCTTAAAAATTCTATTTATATATTTTAAGTGCACATAGTACATGTGTAAAGTAATACATGTAGTTAATTTTAAAATAGTAAAGATGTATATTTGGGGGTGAATGCTCTATTTTTTAACTGTTTGGAGTACCTGGTGAAAACCTGGACAGCCTATGTCTAGATAACCATTCAAGGAAGCCTAGAGTTCCATTAGGTCAATTATTCTACACTTTGGTTTACTATTATTATTGTCTTTATTGTTTTAATAAAAGCATTACACAGTAATTGTAGAAAATTTATAAATTACAGAAAAATACAAAATAAAGGAAAAACCACCTAAAATTTTATCTCTCAAAAAATTTTGGTACCTATCTTCTGCCCTTTATCTGAGCATGTACACAATGGTTTACATATATATAAATATCTACATATATATAAACACAATTTTTCAAAATTAGTGTCACATATTGGGGCTGTTTATAACCCCTTTCTTCAATTAATCATATGTTCTGGATATATTATTTTGGAACAAAATTTTGTCTGTACACTATAATTTGTATTTAAGTTATGTGTTAAAATTTAACCAACTTCTGCAAAAATCAGTAGTGTTTTTATACACTAGCGATAAACAATCTGAAGAGGAAATCAAGAAAAAATTTCCATTTGCAATAGCAAGTCACAAATCAAAGAATCAACTATCTAGAAATACATTTAACCAAGGATGCAAAGGACTTAAACACAGAAAACTAGAAAACATTACTAAAAGAAGTCAAAGACAACCTAAATAAATGGAAGGACATTCTGTGTTCATAGGTTGGAAGACTAAATGTTGTTAAGATGTCAATTATACCCAAAGCAATTCACATATTCAATGCAATCCCAATCAAAATTCTAACAACCTTCTTTGTAGAACTGGAAAAGCCAATCATCACATTTACATGTAAGGACAAGAGGCCCAAATAGCCAAAACCATCTTGAAAAAAGCACAAAGTTGGAAGACTCATACTTCCTGATTTTAAAACTTATTACAAAGCTGCAGTAATCAAAACAGCATGGTACTTGCTCAAGGACAAGCATATAGAGAAATGGAATAGACTTGAGAGTTCAGAAACCAACCCTTATATCTATGGCCAATTGATTTTTGACAATGGGGAAAGAATGTCTCTTCAACTGATGTTGCTGGGAAAACTGGATATCTATATGCAAAAGAATGAAGGTGGACCCCTACCTCACACCATATACAAAAATGAACTCAAAATGGATAAAGATCCTAAATATAAGAACCAAGAAAATAAAACTCTTAGAAGAAAACATAGGGAAGCATCTTCAGGACCCTGTGTTAGGCAATGGTTTCTTCTTTACACCAAAAGCATAAGCTTTTGAAAACAGATAAGAGAAAGGCAAAACAGATAAATGGAACTTCACTGAAACAAAAAACTGTGTATCAAAAGACTTCATCATGAAAATAAAAAACGATAACGTCCAGAATGGGAGAAAATATTTGGAAACCACATTTCCAATAAGGGTTTAATATCCAAAATATATAAAGAAACCCTACAATTCAACAACAAAAAGACAAACAACCCAATTAAAATATGAGCCAAAGATTTAAATAGACTTTTCTCCAAAGAACATATACAAATGGCCATAAAGCATATGAAAAGATGTTCAACATCATTAGCCACTAGACTGGCTACTATAAAAATGGAAAATTGCAAGTGTTGGAGAGGATATGGAGAAATGAAAATACTCATTCATCGTTGGTGGGAATGTAAAATGGTGCAGTTACTGTGGAAGACAGTTTGGCGGTTCCTCAGAGTTAAGTAAAGAATTACCAATATGCCCTGGCAATATCACTTCTAGGTATATACCAAAGAGAATTGAAAGCAGGGACCCGAATGTTCCTAGCAGCATTATTCACAATTGTCAGAAGATGGAAGCAATCCAAGTGTCCATCAACAGATGATGGATAAACAAAATATGGTATATACATATATTGGAATACTATTCAACTATGAAAAGGAATGAAGTTCTGATACATATGACAACATGGATGAACCCTGAGGATATCACATTAAGTGAAAAAAGCTAGACACAAAAATACAAATATTGTACAATCACACTGATATGAAATAATTAGAATAAGCAAATCATAGAGTCAGAAACTAGAATACAGATTACTAGGAGCTGGGGTGGGGGCAGAGCATATGGAGTTAATGATTAATTCATTTAGAATTTCTGTTTGGGGTTGTAAGAAAGTTTTGAAAATAGATGGTGGTGATGGTAGTGCAACATTGTGAATGTAATTAACACCACTGTATTATATATTTGAATGTGGTTAAAAGGGGGAAATTTTAGTTATTCCAATTTAGCTATTGGAATAAAAATTTTTTAAAAACATAGGACTTTACAACACAAACAGTGAAACAAAGTATTTTCATTTCTCCACATCCTCTCCAACACTTGTAATTTTCCATTTTATAGCAAAATAACTAAAGTTAACGGTACAATTATAATATTTCAATTGTTACGAAGGTGCCACACTAATGCAAAGAATTAATAATAGGGAAAACTGCATTGTGAAGAGGGTATATGGGATCTCTATTTTCTGAATTATTTTTCTGTAAAGCTACAACTATTCCAATAAAAAATTTTAAAACAATTTAACTAATTTCCTATAGTTGAATATATAGGTTATTTTAAATTTTTTGCTATTTTAAATAGTATGGCTATGCCCTTTCAAGCAACTCTCTTCACCCACAATTCTACAAATATTTCTAAAGAATACAAATTTACAAGTGGAATCACTAGAAGAAACTATATGCAAAATTAGACATTTGATATGTTTTGGAAAGTTGCTCTTGAGAAAATGTGTACAATTTATATGCCTATAAGCAGCTTATGTGAGTCGCCTGACATTCTCACTAACACTAGGAATTAACATTAAAAACTACAGTAATTTGCCAATTTTGATTAGTGAAAGGTTACCTATTACTTAGTTCCTAACATGCTTGCTTTCTAGTACAAAAATCAGCCTACTTCCTGGGGGCCCTTAGTGCACAGGTCTCAACATTTGAAACCATATAGGTCAAGTTGGAAAAATACCTTAGACTCAGACATAGAGGCTTTTGAATGCCAAGCAGATGAGACTAGACTCTACCCTGTGGATCAGAAGTTCTCTCAAGAGGGATGGTACTGCACCCTCAGTGAGCATTCTGGAAGTTTCGGGGGGTGTCTTCAGTTGTCACAATGTTTGGGGAGTGTTACTGGCATTTAGTGGGTGGAGACCGCAGATGCTAGCTGCCTAGCAATATGTGCAGCAATCCCTAGCAAGGAAGAACTGTTTCTCATCTTGCAAAACTTTCAGATGCCCTACTGGAAATGCATGAGGTGAAAAGCCTCATTATAATTATTCAAGCCCAGAACTTAACCCTGTTTTTACATGTCAATGCAAAACATTCTGTGCCCAGTTTTTATAAACATTAAGTTCCTCATTACCACGTAAACTAAGGAAAGAACGTTTTCTTCAGAATTTTACCAAGAGTTGGGCACCATTTTGTAAATTATGTCACTGATACCACACCATTCCTGCTATTTGCATCACCAATGTAACTTACTTACAACAGTCTGCATGTATCAACGGTTTGCATGAAATATGAGCTAGAATCTTATTACCTCATCATGTCTTCTAATGGGGTCATGCCCAAGCCAAGCATTGACATATTGAAATAGATATTTTATTATAAATTAGCTTTTCTTCTTTATATTACATGCAAGCTCTTATATTGCCCATTTACAAAATCGTGTGCATATATAGGTCATATTTTCTATCATTTTTATTTTAAAAGAGTTAAGGGGCTATTAACAATATTTGTTATAAACAGCAGCTGTCGGGTCTGATGGCATTGAACACCCCTGCTCTGGGGCATAGGACACTGTTCAGAGGCTTTTAGTAGCTGAGTGACAATACAGGGCAGAGTTGGAGGTAGGACTGTGCAGAGAGTAAAGAAAATAAACTAGGAAAGGAGATGGCAAGGGGCAAAGGGACCAGAAAAGAGGTGAATACTGAATCTGGGCAGGGTAGTAATGAAGACTTGGAATACCGCAATGCCTGAAAGAATGATATGGAGAGCACTTTAAGGAGGACATCTTAGAAAATGAACTTGTTAGAACTCAGTGACTGAATACAGTGTCACAGAATGACTATCATAGTGTTATTAGACAGCAGAATGATTGTATTCTTAAATATAGCCTCTCATGTTTACACACATACCTACAAACTCGCACGCCTGCACACACATACATGTGCATGGACACTCCAGGCTCATTACCAAGTAATCCCTCTCCCCTCCCACTGCCAAAGGGAAGATTTACCACACCACTGATTCAGAAATTTTGTTTATTTATTTGTTTGTGATTTTCCACCCAAGATAAACCCCTGAAATAAATTTCAAGTGTACTGTAAGTACACTCCAGGTTATAAATCATACACATGCACTCTCATACTACAGTAAGCATAAAACCACATAGCTCAGCTATAGATATATATGTCTCCCTTCCCTCCCTGCCAAATTCATGCACACATGCACTTATACACAGAGAAAGAGAGAGGATAAGAGGAAACTAAGAACCTGAGGATCAACAATAATTTGTCTGCATCATACGTGTGAACTCATCAGAAGCAGCCAATTAGAATGGGATGATATTAGACCAAGGCAGGGGGAGGTATGATTCAAAATAGCAGACAAGCATTTCCAAAGTGAGGGGATGGAGAGTCATGTATATTAACAGTGAGAGAATCACTGTTGACAAATACTGAGAAGAAAAAATCCCAATTCAGTTTAAATTTCCATTTAAGATTAAAAGTATATTATATTCTGAAATTATCTGATTTTACTCATATATCGATCCTTAGTTTCTAATTTTCTGAGAATATTGTATACATTTCTTTAAGTTAAGGAGGAATGAATAAAAAAAGATCCCTAAACAAAATGGGACTATCTACTTATCCAGATTCATGTCCATGCAACCAGTATTGAGTCAGTAAAACAAAAATATTACATTCTTGATTGCTTTCTTGGCAATTGAAAAGTGATTTCTAGCTTAGTTAGAAAAATGGCAAGTATATCTTTCTTGATTCCAAGCAGTTTCTTCTCCCACTCCACTGAAAAATGTCAATAGCATTCCAGCAAAGCGAAAAGCATCCCTAGAAGCCTCATCATTAATTTCTCACATTGTCCAGATCCTGTTTCTTTTTTTATAGGTTACTTACCATCTGAAATGTATTCTTAAGCACCTTCCTATTTACATTGTGTGACAAAAATACAAGATGAAGCCCAAGGTCCATGCTAACTGCTGAAGCGGGTAATGAAGAGCTGTTTAGGCAACGACACAGGAGACACCACCCATATCTCCCCAGCTTTACTAGCTGCTCTTTGATAAGAGGTAGAATATTTATATATTGGCCATCTATTATGTGACAGAAAGGGTGTTCAAAGAGCTGTGAGTAAACAGAAAAACGACTCCAGTTTAAAAGGAGATGCTGCCAGGTGAGGTGATAAGTGGCCTTGATTTGCAGGCCACAGTCTGCTCTCCTCCCCCTAACAAGGCTGCAGTACAAGTTCCTGCTCCCTGCCATGGGAGACAGGGCTCCCACAATCCACTCTCGGCCTGCCGCTCTTGCCTCACTTCCCACCACTGTCCCTTTGCGCTCCTTTGTGCTCGAATCACACCACCCTCTCCTGAGCCCCTTTGTGCTGTGACTCCTTCTGGAAGTCTCTTCTGTACAATTTTCACCTGAACGACATCTACATACTGTTCAAGACTCACCTTGAGTAGATCCGCTTTCTTTTCACATGCTGGGGTAGATGTCCTTTCTCTCTGCTTTCCCTGCAAACAATGTTTAACTCCATCCAGGCAGTTGCTCATTGTGGCAGTTTCTTTACTCATTTGTCTCCTCAACTATAAGCTTCTCAGGGGCAGGAACCAAGTCCTTTTTTTGTTTGTGAGCGCTCAGTACATGTTTGTCGCTTGCCTGAGTGGGAAGTGTCCCTTTTTTTTCTAAAGGGCAAGTAGAAGGGCTATAGCCTATAAAAGTTGTTCAATCTATCATCGATTTATCCATTGAGAGTAGGGAGGAGTTTTCAAGTCAGAACTTTTCCTTACCAGAGTCATGGAGGCAACTGTGCTTCCCTTGAGTGGGAAGATGCAAGTTTAGGGGATTGCCTAGCTTTGGGGGTCCCAACCTATTGCTGCCTCTCACTCTATAAGTGATGACTAGAGAATCTCCAGGGAAACTCCCCCAGGGCTCACCTTCAATATAAGCTATGCCCATTCAGCAGGGCAGTGGGATCAAGTGGTGTTGACTCATGAGATTCCACAGTTCTTGGAAACCTGGACTGGAGGAAGGATTTTAACTGGCAAGGCCAAATGAGGAGAAGTTCGGATGAGACATAAGTTCCTGGAGCCTGGAGCCTGGAGCTTCTCCTCAGTCTGGATGGTTAGCCCTCACCAGCAGTGTGTGTGATCAGTTGAAACACACTGCGGCATCTCTTTTCTCTTTTATTGTGTAAGTCCCTTGGGAGTGAGATCCAGGGACTTTGTTGAAAGAAAGGGCAGAGGGTTGCACACTCACAAAATGTATCAGATTAAGACTTTTAAAATTATTTCCAAGAGAGGATATATAGTCACAGATACTCGCTAGCAGAGTTGAAAGAAGTAGCCATTCATCATCCAGCTTTAACCTTGCATTAAATTAGCAGATTATACTCTCTGAAGGGCACTGTGAATTAGAACTGCTAATAAATTCTATAATTACCTTGCAAACAGCACAATTATCCTGAATTTGTTTGTGTGTGTCAAGCATGTTACCTTGTTAAGTGTAAACAATGTTTATAACTGTTTAGTAGTTTATTATTTTCGAATATACCACAAACCAACTCTCTAGATTTTCAGCAGGCCCTAGCAAGGCCTGCATAGCACAGAATTATTCATAGGATCAATAGACAATGAACATTTAATCAAAAAGAAAAAGGCAATTTACTTATTACTTACTAAATTAAGTTTTCCCCAGAACTCAGGTCCTTCTTCCATGTCTCTGAGGCTTGGTGGAATGTACCAAAAGCAAATATTGGCATATTCAGGCTGAGGATTAAGAAAATTTGAAAGTTATTTTGTTAAACTAAGACTTAGCTGAGAATGCAATTAAACATATACTTCTTAAACCCTTAGCCAGTTTCTTTCAAAGTGTGCATTACTTTGATGACAAATTAGAATCAGAAAGAGTGGACATTTCTTATTTGGGGACACCTGCTTTCCATTCTGCCTTACTTCTGATAACAGCCTACTGGGGAATCTTCTTCATCCCTATAGGTAAGGGATGACCATGACATCAGGAAAAAGCTTCATAAAATTTGGAGCTGACTCCACCCAGCTCTGACTGTCAGTTAGCACCTGAGACACATATGCCCAGAGATGCCCTTGTTTCTCCCTTTTCAAACTTGATCCTTGGGTTATTCTTATACTACCGTGTCCTTTCAGTAATTCCTCTCTCTGCTTAAGATAGCCAAAGCTGGCTTCTGTTACCCACTACACATGAGAAATGCAGATTTCCAGATTATCTGTGAGTTGATGACAGCCTGACAAACGTGGTCTTCACTAACTGGCCCTGCTTTCATGCTTGTCAACATTACTTTGACATAAAAAAAAAAAAAAAGGGAAGCATCAACTTGATTCCTGGCTCTCACACTTGAGTAAAGATGTCAATCAGCACGGGACTTGTTAAAAATGTAGATTCTCAGACCCTGGTCTCAAGATGTCCAGAATCTGACTAAGTCCCTCACAGGTAAGGTCAAAGAATTGGCATTTTAAGAAGTATCTCAGGTGATTCTGAGGCAGACAATGCATAGTCTATGTCTGAGCACCAGGCCACCTTCCCCAGTACTCTGTTTTTCTACAGACACAATTTGGCCAAGCATGACAGAATATTCTAGAACAGGCTTTAGACCAGCTGTTGTCATATACACAGAGACCTTCTCCAACACACATTCTGTCCTCACTGGTCAAAAAAAGTGGGAATAACACTTATGTTGGGGGCTCACAAATTAGACACACAGACTTGCAATCACCACAGATCACTGGTTCTACTCACTCACTCAACACCCACCTCATTTGTTGCTTAGCATTGACAAGATTTGAAATTACTTGCATTTTTCCACCACAAAGAAAATTTGTAGGTAATAAACAATGCTATAACAGTGTACGATAACCAACCATCAGAATTATGTTTCTGTATCAGTATAAAGGTCCAGAGTATTTCAGAAAGAGGAAACAGCTCTCATATGATATCTTAAGATCAAGACTGGTACTATATAGAGTTCCAATTTCAGTGAATTTTAAATCACAAGTGAATGCCCAGAAACATTCCCGGTGCAGCAAGATAAGTTCTTGATCTGATCATCTTTCACCTTTGTAATTTGTAACATCCTTATTGAATTGGAAAAAAAAAAAGCTACTACAGTTCTTTGAAATATCAAATCATTCAAAATGAAGTACTATGTAATTCAACTCAATTCCACAAATAAGAATCATGATACTATAACAGTTTTACAAATCTACCCAGTGTATAGTTGGATTTATAATTTATAATTGATTCGGTTTCTTTAAAATAGAATGTACTAGCCTTCAAAATTCTTTGGCAATTTAATGTGAATAAATCTTTTCAAATAAAGTAGCTAGATTAATTAGAATCCAGAAGAAAAATACACTAGTTACCTGTCACTAGATCCTAGAAATTGACAATTATCAATTTATTGCCTTTCGGCTCTTAATCAACCTTGTCTTGGTGCCCAGCAATAATGGAGCTGGACTCATATTTCTCCTTTGCCATCTGGTTCAATCTTAGACTCTGGCAGCAGAGGAAGCTGCAGGGACACTCGTGGAGGAAGGGAATCTTTTCCCGGTTCCCATGTGCTAACCTTGTTGATTTCCTGCAGAGTAGGTGGCTCTTTCAGCAGCAATGTATGGCTAGCAGCAAGTGCCCTCGCTGGCAGCTTCTCCCAGCGTGCCCCCTACAGGTGACTTCACATCAGAGGGTCAGAAGATGAATGGCTTTCCCTAGCACAATCCCTGGAGACAATTTCATAAGGCAATGCTGCCAGTTAAGGATCCTGTCTTGGTTGACTTCTTTGGCATCCCCTGTGAGTAGCTTGCAGTGAGTTCCGAGGCATGGCACCTCCCAGTGGATGGCTCTGCCAAGCATTCCAGAGAGTGGATTTCCAGTGAGTCCTGATGGTGCTGCACCTCAGTGAGCTTCTCTTCCATCCAGTGAACATGGGCATGCTCTCTCCTAAGGGGTCTGGGTCACAGCCTTGGGAGGGGGTGGCCTCTTCCTTGGGTGCTCTATCTCAGTCCTAGGGGTGGAAGTGCTCTCTTTATCTGCTATTTCTGTATTTTTCAGGGATCTCTTTATCTTTTATGAGGCAATCCCTCCTTACTCCAGTTCCCTGTTAATAATTCTTTATATTAAACTATCCCACTTCAAGTTACTGTGTTTTTGTTTCCTCATGGTACCCTGACAGCTACATCATTAAATTAGTTATTCTTTATCATTTCGTCGACATTATGAAACATTTTGTAATAGCTTTATCTGCTATCATAAGCACCATATTTTACAAGTTAGGACCTACACCTTTTGAGTAACCTTTTAAATTGATTTTCTATAGTAATTTTCTATGTAGATATTTTAGAAGTGACATATCTGGGTTTCCTTCTCCCCAAACATGGCTTCAGTGCTATGACACTTGAAAAATGCATGAAGCCCTTCTGACACTTTATTTTGTTGGAAGACATTTGATGCTCCATTGGGTGGAGTATCTTCACTGTAGTCATTTCCAAAATTATTTGAAGAATTGAAAAAGCATCTCTTTGAATGTTCACAAAGAACATACTTGAGTTTGTCCTGTCTCTTTGCCTCTGTAGCTTGTATTTGATATAGTGACTTCCTTCAAGGGGCTTCAAAGCTCTGAATAATTTCAGAGTAGAACCATTAACATGTCATTTAATTTTAATTCCCTTTACAGATGAACGTACTGACCTCTTGGTATCTTAGGAACACATTTATACTATGTTCTCTATATACTGGTCTTATTTGGAAAACATAAAAAGGAATCCACAGGTCTAGACCAGACAGATAATGAAGGGTTCAAAACAACCAGTAGCAGTAAAAGCACTGTCATAATCTTTAAGAATTCATGATGAAGTAAAGAAGTGCCATTAAAGAAAAGATAGACACATTCTATCCTGATTTTTAAATAGGAAAAAAAAATAGATATATTCTGAGAATTAAAGCAGATGCTCTTAGGTCAATTCCAGGAAGGTTTATTGAACAAACAATATGACATCACTTGGAAAAGAAATCAGTGGTCCCCAAGAGATAATACCTTGCATTCTCTAAAACTGAATCATCCCAAAAGAAAGTAATCTTCTTTGTTTATAATGCCATCAGGTCAGAATAATAGTAATAAGAAACAAAGCTATTATTATGCATTTTAATAAGCATAAATACAGAATCTAGAATATAGATTCAAACCATCAGTCCTGTAAGTATAGAATGATGAAAAGATGGCATGGTGGGTTTTATATGACTTCAAGATCATAGGTACTAAATGTCTGCTGGGACTACTGAAAAAGCTCCAAGAGAGCACTGGGTGGCAGGAAAGCCTGGGTTTTGGAGTCACATATATATATGGGTTTGAATCCCAACTTCACTATGCTTTTGCCTGGGCAAGCACTGAACTCTCTAAGCCTTAACTTTTATAACGTCTGTGACATTGTCTGCCCCACTGGGTTTGTCTGATGAGTAAAAAGATAATGTATTTCCAATATTTAGCACCATACCTGCCTCCAGGGCCTCAGAGACTAGTAGTGGAGCCATTACAGGTAGTTAATCTGCAATGGAATGAGCATTATAAAAGAAAAAATTTCTTATAATCAAAAAAATAGCTCCAGCGAAAGGAATAATGCACATATAGAAGCTGGTATATTCAAGAGGGTGGCAAGTGCTTGAGATGGATAGAAGGCAGAGGTAGGTTTGCTAAAGAGAAGGAGGTTGAAAATGGGATGGGAGCCTTTTCACAAAGTCTTCCTTACATGCCATGCTTGGGAGTTTGGGCTTGATTCTCCTGTCAATGTGGACTCACTGGAGAGTTTCAGTTTGAGGGACAGATTTCACTTTAGAAAGCTCACTCTGGTGGCAGTGTGGAGGATGGGGTAGAGTGGATAACCATGAAAAGCTACAGTGGTCCAACAAGATGAAGATTAAATAATGCACATTGGATTTAGTGATTAGGAGGTTGCTATAATCCAATAAAACAGTATAATAATATAACTACATAAGATAAATTGTAATGTACTTGACACATATTAATATAAGGTTCAATAATAATGAATAACTAGAGCCACCTAGAAGAGGGACGAATTAGTGAGTTCTCTGACAAAGGAAGTGTTCAGGCAGAGGCTGACCTCCTGTCACACACAGGCATTGCCAAAAGAGGTTTCCTAAATTGGGTAGGAAGGTTAACTTGAAGATCCTGCCCTTGAAAATCCTTTATAACTCTAAACATCTATGAAACCCAAGAAACTCTTCCTAATGTAGAATTCAGGAAGAGAATAACAAGAAGTTAAATAATTAGGACTCCCCCAAGAGATCAAAATAAATATGTGAAAGATAGTGTAAGAGTGAATATACCTCTAGGGAAATCCATTTATTAGATCTTAGATTCAACACAGAACACTAGAGATATGATTTTCAGGGGTCTATGAATAATGCAGAATTCATTTGAAATGATAACTTTCAATCATCTTCAAGAAGATGTGCATTATTTTTTGCTTCTTTCAGGAAAAGATATTCAAGTTCTGGGTACTCTGTTTTGTCATGTACACTTACTGTTTTAATGTTCCACTCAACACTCCTGCTGCTCTCTGTTAAACAGTGACTGTGTGTGTGTCTATAATTACAGACTTCAGTTTATGCTAAATTGAAAAACTTGTGGTTTCACAGGTCTGGGCCCCACTGAATCGTTGTTGAAAAAGAATACTCCTTTTCAAAGTATACATTATGATTATATTCAATCAATCCAAAGAAGGTATTTGTTAGCAAGAAGAGACTAATCAACTTGACACTTAGATGTGAAATGCAAGGACTAATTATTTCCTCTAAAGGAATACTAAGAAAAGAGGCAAATGCAGATCACATGCAAAAATAGATATATATAGGAACTGAGTACCATTTAGGGAGCCAGCTAATTCCTAGAGATAAAACACTGAGGGGCAGAAGGCCACCTAATGATTAAAACCCACCTCAACTTTCATTACAAGGATGTGAATGCTTGCAATTCCCTAAAGATGATGGTGAGTTTCCTCCCATACTTTTTTTTTTCACTCCTCCTTCTCTAGCTCCCTTACTTCTTTAAAAAAATTTTAAGTGTAGGGAGGATATATGAATAATTTTCTTAATAAGTTCATAATGTAGACTTTTTCTCAGCTCTTAAAAAAATGTATATTTCCAGCACCACTGGATCAGCTGGATCATATGGTCCAAGTAGCAGAGCAGCTTGCACAGCAGCCTGGACCTGTTGCAGAGCCTCATTTTGTTCCAGTCCCCATTCAAAACTGGAAGCTTTTCTGGTCACTCAGTAAATGGGCCAGAGTAGCATACCCAAATGAGGAATACGTTGTCTCCAAAATCCAAAGAGGCCAACTAAGGGTTGTGCCTCTTTTTTGGTCGTAGGAGGGACCAGATGCAACAGCTGTCTTTCACCTTAGAAGGGATAACTCGACAGGCCCCACACCACTGGACACCTAGAAATTTTACTGAGGTGGAAGGCCCCTGTATTTTTGTTGGATTTATCTCCTATTCTCTGTCACGCAAATACCTTACCAACAAATCTAAAGTAGTTGTTACTTCTTGCTCACTAGGTCCAATTAACATGATATCATCAATATAATGGACCAGTGTGATGTCTTGGGGGAGTGAGAAACAATCAAGATCCCTGCAGACATTATTATGACATAGGGCTGGAGAGTTGATATACCCCTGAGGTAGCACAGTGAATGTAAACTGCTCGCCTTGCCAGCTGAATGCAACCTGTTTCTGGTGGTCCTTACTAACAGCTATTGAGAAAAAAACATTTGCCAGATCAGTAGCTGCACACCAGGTACCAGGGGATGTGTTGATTTGCTCAAGCAATGATACCACATCTGGAACAGCAGCTGCAATTGGAGACACCACCTGGTTAAGTTTATGATAATCCACTGTCATCCTCCAAGACCCATCTGTTTTCTGCACAGACCAAATAGAAGAGTTGAATGGGGATGTGGTGGGAATCACCACCCCTGCATCCTTCAAGTCCTTAAGAGTGGCATTAATCTCTGCAATCCCTCCAGGAATCCAGTACAGCTTTTGGTTTACTGTTTTGCTCAGCAGCGGCAGTTCTAATGGCTTCCACTTGGCCTTTCTCACCATGATAGCCCTCACTCCATGAGTCAGGGAACCAATGTGAGGATTTTGCCAGTTGCTGAGTATGTCTATTCCAATTATGCATTCCGGCACTGGGGAAATAACCACAGAATGGGTCTGGGGCCCACTGGATCCACTGTGAGACAGACCTGAGCTAAAACTCCATCAATCACCTTACCTCCATAGCCCCAACTCTGACTGATGGACCAGAGTAACGTTTGGGTCTCCTGGAATTAATGTCACATCTGAACCAGTGTCTAATAATCCATGAAATATCTGATCATTTCCCTTTCCCCAATACACAGTTACCCTGGTAAAAGGCTGTAGGTCCCCCTGGGGAAGGCTGAGAGGAAGATTAACAGGATAAATTTTTGGCAGTGTAACAGGGTCCTTACCCAAGGGTACCCAGCCTTCCCCTCATTCAAGGAGCTCTAGATCTGTAAACTGTCTCAAGTCTGGGAATTGATTAAGGGGCCGTGACTCTCTGTTTTTGTAATTCAAGGTAGACTTTTGTTCACTAGAGCTAGAATTCTGCTTATACAGCACAAACAAGAATTTAGTAGACTGCCCATCAATTTTACTGCTAAGTACTCCATAAGTCTCTGCAAGTCAGATTATTTTGACTGCTGCCTTGAGCCCATTTTCCATTAAGGTAGCCCGCACACCTTGTCTTTGATGATTAACTGCTGCCACGTGGCTTCTACCAACTCGAGATCCAATTATCCCCATCATGTTTAAGGAGTCCAGCTCAGTGACAGCAGTTTCCACAGTAATACCTGACCTACAGAGAAGGGCAACTACAGAGCTCTTCAGGGATGATGGAGCAAGTCTCACAAATTTATTCCTCGCAGTCCTGGAAAAAGGTATGTCTGCTGGACATTCCAAGGGTGTGTGAGCAGGTCTTCCATGATAAATCCACTCTAACATTCCAATCTCTCTAAGCCTTTGAATCCCCTCCTCTACATTATACCAGGGCAATTCCGGCATTTCAACCTCTGGTAATGCCAGCCACCTTTGATTCATGTTTTAGCTAACCACGCAAACAAATTGTTAATGTTCTTCCTGAACATTCTTTGTGACCCCTCGACCTACAACACTGAATGCAGAATCTCTGTTTAGTGGCCCATATCAGTAAATTCAGCCTGATCCAACTTTATATTTCTTCCACCATTATCCCACACCCTTAATATCCATTCCCACACATATTCCCCTGATTTCTGTCTGTATAAGCTGGAAAACTCATACAGTTCTTTTGGATTATAGTGTACTTCCTCATGGGTCACACTTTGTACCTCACCCTTCAGGGCCTGTTGGGACTTTAGTCTAGTTATAGGTCTTGAAGCAAAGACTGGTGGTGGGTGTCATTAAAAAAATAAGAAGTATCCTTCACGCCATTTACCTCAGGGCATTCTGTTGCAATTTCATCTCATGAAACAGGATTAATTTCTCCAGACAGAGGAGTGAGGGCTGCTTCCGGAGTGAGGGCTGCTTCCTCAGGGGAGGTCATTACAGGATTAGCAGGCACTGAAGGGTTAATCTCTTTAGGTGGGGGTTGGATGGCAGGCTCCTCAGGGCAGGTGAGGTGGGGAAGCTGTTTCCTCAGGGCAGACCACTACAGGTATATATAACAATGACTCAGCAGAATCCAGGGCTCCATTGTCCTCACTGACATTATTATCTATCCATATGTCCCCATCCCAAGTTTCAGGATCCCATTCTTTTCCAGTCAATGCCTTTACTTTAACAGCAGACACCCCCAGAGGCTGAGATTTTAGTTTACGTTGTAAATCTGCTACTCTCACAATGAGACTCTGCGTCCGGTTTTCAGAAATCTCAAGTCTGCAGCAACAGGAAATAAGATTTTCTTTCGAGGCACACATAGAAACCATTACATCTATCATACAGTACTTAAGTTTTAAATTTGAAGCCTTTAGCTTGTCCCTTTCTCTTATAACTTTATCTAGCCTATCTAAGAGCAACCAGCCAACATCATTATACCTCTTAACTTTGCAAAACTCTGTTAAGGTGTCAAAAACACTGTCACCCAGAGCCTTGCTTCATACAAGAGTATGATTAGGAGAATCAAACAGTGATGTTTTGAGTATCTCCATTGCCAACTCATGCCATGGACTGTCAGTGCCATCTTGATTATTAGAAATGGAGTCAGCAATGCCCTTGAATCTAATCAGAGTATAAAATCAATTGTAAAAGCCCATTTTAAGATTCTGTTTCTCAAGAACCATTCCCAGTACCAAATTGTATTAGTTAGGGTTCTCTAGGGAAACAGAATCAACAAGAGATATCTATAAATATAAGATTTATAAAAGTGTCTCACACAACTGTGGGTATGCACAAGTCCAAATTCCATAGGGCAGGCAGCAGACTGGCAACTCCAATGAAGATGTCTGATGAACTCCTCAGGCAGTAAACTGACAACTCTGATGAATGTGTTCTATGAACTCCTCAGGTAACAAACTGGCAACTTCGATGAACTCCTCAGGAAACACTTCGCTGGTCAGCCGAAGATGAAGTGAAAGTCCTCCATCTGTCTCGCTTAAAAGTCTTCAACTGATTGGATTAAATCCAGCTGATTGCATTCTCTCATTGTGAAAGACAAGCCCTTCGTTAACGTAATCAGTCACAGCTTCAGCCAATTGACTGATGATTTAACAAACCAGCCTTCTGGTTTATTAACCATCCACAAATGTCCTTACAGTAACAGTTAGACCAGTGCTTGCTTGACCAGACACCTGGGTACCATTACCTGGCCAAATTGACACATGAACCTAATCATCACACTATTATAGCTCCCACAGCCAGAGAAAATACAGATATCAACTCAAACTCAAGAAAATAAAGAAGGCAACTCAAGCTCAAACTCAAGTCAATCATATACCTGTTGTTTCACCACTACATGCTTAAGTATGCATCTTTAAAAATTCCTAGACATTTTCTTGCATAATCATAATGCCATTATCATGCCTAACAAAATTATCAATAATTCCTTGGTACTATCTAACAACCAGCTGATGTTTGAAATTCCCCACTTTATTTCTTCAAGTCAGTGGCATGAAGGGAAATAAAGTGGGGTCTGGTGACGATCACTGTAGGTTCAAAGACCCTGAAGAGTCATAACCACCAAATGCAGCATATGGACCTTCTGGGATCCTAATTTGAACAAACTATCTGTAAAAAAGCAATATTGGAACAGTTGGGGAATTCTGAATATCAATTGGTTATTAGATAGTATCAAGGGATTATCAATAATTCTGTCATGCATGATAATGGCAATATGATTATGTAAAAAAATGTCCAGGAATTTTTAGAAATGCATATTTAAGCATGTCAGTTGTCTTGTACAATGTCCCAAAGAAGCCTTCTTGCTTCTTCACTATGTTACCAGAATATCATTTAAATACAGATTCTTCTGCAGTTACCGCAAGTTCCTATACCCCTAATTTTCAGCAACTTTGGAATCTTAGAGACTTCTAATCTGACACCTCTGGGGCAGTGTTTCCTGAACTTTCCTGAGGTCCATCACCATATCTCACCTGGATCACTGCAACAGTGTCCAAATTTGTCTCACTTATTCTTTCCTGGTCCCTCCCTCTATCCACCTACACCTGCATTCCTTTAATCTCATGACACACAGCATCATCTTTCAAAATGGATGCCAGACTCCTGTCTGCTTAAAACTCTCCAATGACTACACTCGGAATAAAAACCAAAGGTCTTACTGTGATATACGTGACCTCATATGATCTGGTCCCTGCCTACCTAATTCCCTCATGCTTAATGCACCTTCTTTAGATCCCTTAATTTAAAAACAAAACAAAATGAAAACTCTTCTTATCTTTAAGCCTTTGTGGTTTTTTTAATTGTTTCTGCCTAGAATAACTTTGTCTCAAACATCTGTATGGCTTGCTGTTTATCGTCATTCATTCAGGTCTCAGCTCAAAGATAATCTCAGAGAGCCCTACAGGAGCCAACCAAACCAAACCAGACTTCCTCACTTCCCCTGGGCCCGGCCCAGCATTTCACCCTATTGATGTCCACTATAGTACCTGCCACATCTGAAATTATCTGATCATTTATTTGTGTACTACATTATCTCCCATGAATCTGTTCTATTGTCTTCACAAGACTTCTCACTATCTGATATTTCCTATGTGTTCATTTATGTGCTTATTGCCTATCACTTTCCCTTTGAATATAAATAAGAGAGCAGGGACCATCCCTGTCTCATGTCTACAGTGCCAAGAACTGTGCCTGGCACACAGTAATTGCTCAATAAATCTTGCTGAATAAATGCATACCAAGAATAGCTAGATTGTTTACATATGGTACAGCTTCCTAGGCTGCAATCTCAGGGTGATTTTCACATTAGTAAAAACTGCTCTAAAGTACAATGTATATGCTATAAAAAGATCTAAGGTAACTTCTTTCTCCTCACATTTTATATTTATAAAAATCATAACTAGAAAATATTCTTCACATTTGATAACCATAAATTTGAGGGGACATAAAAACAATTTTCTCCACCTTTTTAACCACCTTATTTCTTATATACATAGCAAGCAATCCAAAAACATCAAAAACAAAATGACTTATTTTCCCATTGCTCCAAAGCTAAAATGTTCTCATTCTTTTATAAAAAGAGAAAACTATATGTATTATTGTACATTCACCTAATTGATTTTTCAGTGCAGGCACCACTATAGCACAAATGAATATTTTTAGTACAATCATTATGCAATTTATATATCAAGATAGAGGTCATAATTTATTCAGTGTTATCCTTGATAATTATTATTGAGCATTTTAATCTTCAATACTTAAAGGCAAGTGCGTTTTATGTGAATCCAACAAAGGAAAAATACGCACCAATAGAGTAAATTAACATAATGGACTCTATGAATAAAGCTAATGACTTGTTTCTAAGTCTGCAACAGAAAAACCAGTGAAATACAACAGACTAGAAAATTACCACTTTCATGACTGTTGACTGACAAAATCATGAGCACAATTCCACAATCACTTACTTCCATTAGTAACTTGAATCCTTCTCTTCTCTTGATTTCTTCCACCAAGTACCTAAAATGAAAACCATGGAAATATTTATAATATACAATCTAAAAATGCCAGCAACATGACTGACATACGGTGAAACTTGTTATTTCTAAGGCAGCAACCAGGCTTAGAGATATGAAGACACAGAGACACAGGTAAAAGTACAGGTATATACACAGCTATGAATTCAGACAGAGACACTCATGAACCTGCTGCAATCTCCAGAGGCCTGGGTAAAAACGTATATCTCTTTGATGAGATGAGGTACATCTTACATGTTAGTACCAGACTTTAACCTCAGTGTAACAACCAACATAAAGCAGATTTGATATACAACTCTAGATGTGTGGGTTTCACATTAATATTCTGGGTGAGATTTCAGCAGATACCTAAGTTACATAACTGGTATGAAGGAAAGAGTTTTTGGTGTAAATTCATTTGTGATCAAGGAAGTCCAACATCATCTTTTCCAAGGCGAGGACTGAGGGAAGGAGAACTGGTTATTGGTATCATGCTAAAAGAAAGTGGGCTATAGCCACTGATGCCAAGTCTGTGACAGGGGAAAGGTAATTGTCACGCCAGGGAAAAAGACACAGACATGAGATATGGAATAGGATTAAGAAAAGTCTAAAATGACATTGAGAATGTATAGTAAAACAGCACTAGCCCCTCTCCCCAGGGCTGGTTTTTGTCTATATAAAAAGAAACCTTCTGAAATAGTTAGCCTTGAAACCAGTGACTTGATCATGAGCCTTGAAAAGTTCACAATACTTGATGCAGTATTTCAAATTTTGGGGTCAAAACCAAGGAAATAAACAAGAGTGCTGACAAAATTGTATTTTCTAGGAAATCTTTTGTGATTTTTATAAGTAATAGAAAAAAAAAAAGATGGAAACATCACAACCAACAATGAAGACTGACTTTGAAAATTATGGTCCAGTCACAAGGAATTAAAGTACTGTGTTATGGAATATAATACTGTCACTAAATTACATATATTCAAATAACACTACATGTATTCAATTAACATTTAATGATGCAAAAATGCTCCTCCTAGGCTTCAATTTCTTCATCTGTATAGCTAGAATAGCACAATCTGCTTTTCCAATGTCAAAAGATTGGTGTAAAAAATTAAGTAAAATCACACAAGAAAAATTTGTGGAAATGGGGGGTTATTATCATGCTCATTTGCTAAAGGTCATTCTAGAATATGGATATGAAATACACCAGCTCATGAGATACAGATCTTTTTCCCAAACTTATTTGTAGATTTTCACATAAGGTTATGCTAGCATATAGATTATAACCTCTTGAAATATACAAAATCTTATAAAAATTCTATCAATAATAAAATAGTGTGTATCTTCACTTAGAGAAATAACGTTGTGACCATACACACACACACACACACACACACAAAAACACATTCACCAAGCATTTGATGTTCTATATACTCCTTTCCCTGAATATTTTTTTTCAGGAGAAGTTAGAAACCTGTAAAGTTTTTGAACTATTAGCACACTCAAAGACTCTAACTTTCAAAAAGAGCAATTCCAGTGGCCAATAAACATAAGATGCTTAAGATTTCTGTTGGTCAAAGAGAGCAAATTAAAAAGAGCAATATTAAACCATGTTGCCCATGTCATATTAGAACAAATTTTAAAGAGAGATAACATTGATGCTGGTGAGATTGTGAGGAAAATGTACTATAAACTTTTGAAGATTAATAATACCTAACAACCCATTTTTGAGATGCTGGTATATCAGAAAAAAGTCACTTATACTAAGGATGAATGGATAGATAGATAAATAGAGATGGATAGATATTACAGATAGATATTTACACATATATGCATATATATGTTGATGTATCTATGTTTGTTTTTTTGTGTGTATACCATACAAAAACAAGATTAATGGTCAGAATGAGGTGAGTGGCAAAACAAGATGTATTATAGCAATACAATGTAATGATAACTCTATTAAAAAGAATGAATTATATCTACTTCTATTAAACCAGAGGGATGTTCATGATGTATTATTAAAAGAGAAAGCAATATACTGAGAAATATGGATAATATAATTCCATTTTTAAAGAATTTTTTAAAACAAAGCACAGGAAATCCCTCTCCACATGCATATATGAGCATGGAGTAAGGTATGGAAAGATATATAACTGCTAATGTTTATCTGAGGGTGGGAGAAATAGGATGCATGGGGGTGGGGGCCAGGTAGAGATTATCAACTCTTTTTATATCTCTGCAAAATTTCATAGTTGTAGTTACTTGCATAGTGTTTGAAAATGAACTTAAAGAAAAAAGGCAAAACCTAAATGAAAACAAATAAATAGACTCCATCTCCACCTAAACAAGGGAAGCTTTGTGAGCTGTCTTTTCTTCACCTCAGGCACAAATGTACAGACAATTTGTTAACTCAAAAACAGATGCCATGATTTCATCCTGGGGAGGACTACATTGATCCTAGATACCCTGAGGTTATGAAAAGCCAGATGAGCTACCATGAGGTACCCCTAACCAGTATATATTTCCTTGGTTCCACACCAAACAGATCTGTCAGTTCAGCAAGAACTGTGAGTGAGGTCCACTTTGCATCTCCAGGAATCCTGAGAAGACTCTAGGTTAGAAGATTCTAGTTGTGAAGTTATGCATGTGCCTCCTGGAGCCTGCCTCAGTTTCCTCATGCATGTAATGGAGATGTGGAAGTAAATCAGTAAGATCCTTCTCTCTCTAACAGACTCTGAGTATATAAAACTACATGAACTATCTTTAGTCTCAATCTAAAACAGTTCTGTCCAACTAGCTAAAGCTGTTCCTGGGGAAAAGGTATCCTCAAATAGAACTGAATTATTTTAGTTAAAACTCTGTGTTTTGCTAACCAGGTAGACCTGGTCAATGTCCCCAGTGCAATCATACACACTGAAAAGCCCTGTGTAGCCCTCCAACTGGGTTGAGGTTGGAGGTTTGGGGCATGTGCTGGTTTCAATGTATTATGTCCCTCAGAAAAAGCCATATTCTTTGATGCAATCTTGTGGGGCAGACATATTAGTGGAGATTAAGTTGGAACGTTTGGATTAGGTTGTTTGCATGGAAATGCACCCCACCCAACTGTAGGTGATAACTCTGATGAGATATTTCCATGGAGGTGTGGCCCCGCCCATTCAGGGTGGGCCTTGATCAGTGGAGCCATATAAATGGGCTGACAAACAGAAGGAACTCGGTGCAGCTGTGAGTGACGTTTTGAAGAGGAGCTACAGCCAAGAGGGACACTTTGAAGAAAGCACAGGAGCTGCAGATGAGAGACATTTTGAAGACAGCCATCGGAAGCAGACTCTTGCTCTGGAGAAGCTAAGAGAGGACAAAAACTCCAAGTGCAACTAAGAGTGATGTTTTTGAGGAACTGCAGCCTAGAGAGGAACGTCCTGGGAGAAAGCCATTTTGAAACCAGAACTTGGAGCAGATGCCAGCCACGTGCCTTCCCAGCTAACAGAGGTTTTCCGAACACCATTGGCCATCCTCCAGTGAAGGTACCTGATTGCTGATGTGTTACCTTGGACACTTTATGGCCTTAAGACTATAACTGTGTAACCAAATAAACTCCCTTTATAGAAGCCAATCCATTTCTGGTGTTTTGCATTCCAGCAGCATTAGCAAACTAGAACAGGGTGATTTACTGGAAGAGAAGATGTTACTATTATACAAAGAGCAAAAAGCTTAAACTAGAGTTTCCAAACTATGCTCCACAGTTATACCATATTAATAGCTTTTCCATATCAATGGGTTCCAATGTCAAATAGTTTGAGCAATGCCAGGCAATTAAACTGCTCTTCTCTGCAATTAAAAGTATAATTGTCTTAAGTCAGAAGGACATTTATTGGGCTGGTCAGATGGTTCCACAATATCATCAAAGCCAGGCACTTTCCACCACTCCAGTCTGCCATGCTCAGTGGGTTAACAAGGCCTTCTCTTGTTCAGAAGATGGCTGCATTTCTCACATCCTCACACAGCAGTACTCCATGAAGAAAGAAAGAGACGAGCAAAAGTGCTTTCTCCTTATGCATGCACTCCTCTCTATTTAGGGAATAATATTTTCCCCAGAAACCTTCACAGAACTCTCTTCTTGACTGAAATTGAGTCACATGCCCATCCCTACAACAATTGCTAGCAAAGAGGATTGGCTTAGACCAACTTTTGCAATTAGAACATTGCTGCCTCAACAAAATCAAGGTTCTGTTCGCAAAATCAAGAAGGGAGAATGGTTGTTGGGTGGGCAGTCAACAGTGTCTGCATACTGGTTAAAACAAAGTTAAAAGTATTCTATATCACAGGTTTTTCAGAGTTCTTTATGTGCTATTAGGGCACTGTGAATTTCCAAGAGAGAAATAATGTAGTAGTTAGCATTTCCCAAATGTATTTGAAAATGGAACAGTTTTTTGAAGAACATCTAGTAATGTCTTCTGGAAGTCTATTGTCCCACAGAGCATAGTTTCAGAAATGCTAGTTTAAAAGTGCTTCTTCCACAGGGTACCTTATATTCTTCTTGAATAAATGGTTAAATGAAATGATTTGCTGGAGGGGAATCCAAATAGGGTTTGGGTTACTTCTGTCTATAGTCATAAGAATGATTTATTCCTTAAAATTTACCTTTTCAGTATATACGGAAACAATTTAAAGATAAAATCAATTTTTAAAAAACGTATTCTCACATGGTAGAAGTTAGATCAAAAAAGATGCACATTAGGTTTTGGGACATAATGCAAGAACCATAAACTTCTACCAAAGGCATCTACGTAAATGGGCACAAACAGCAATAACAGCTTTGTAAAACTCATCCCTGTCCTCCCCACTAAGCGTGGCCAAAAAAAAAAGAAAAAAAAAGGGGGAGAAAAAAATTTACATTAGCAAGAATTTTCCCCAATCTTATATGAATAAAAACTTATATCAAGATTCCGGCTTGATTTTGAAGCATACAATAATGATAATCTTGTTCCAAAACACTCCCCCTTCCTTTGCTTACAAACATGCTTCCAACATTAGGTTCCCCAAATTCTCTGACTTGTTACATGAGTTCACATAATTTTTCCAGACTTCACTTGTCCTTTTATAACACTTTTCCCCCTCTTTTCTAAAACTAGTCTTTCTAGGCCCTTTCTAGATTAACTAGGTGATTAGAGTCTCCCTTTGACCACTCTGGACCTAGTTCCTCTTTCAGTCTCATCTGCTCATTTGAAATTTCTTTTGATGCACTGAACTCCTGAATTTTTCCATCTGCTTTCTGCACTCTGCATATATCAGAACATATCACACGGCTTGTGTGATTCATCACAGATACCCATGTGCTACATTCTACTGCAATTATTACTTTTTTAAAAAATTACTAAAATAAAGAAAAAAATGGAAACCCTGGCCCTTAGAAGATAGTCTTCTAGATTCTCTCTCCCATTGCCTAAAGAAATACATAGCACAAAAGTGTCTTGTGTAACTTCTCACCTTTCCATACTGATAAAAATATATCCCTCACTATCCCTGCAAGTTTATGAAATGAATTCCATCTGAGAGATTACAGAGACTGTGTGTCAAGGGAATAGATAAATAATACACTGGAGACTGCACAAAGTAGCAGAATGGGAGTTCCTGAGCTGTTTGTTGTTGAAAAGACTTACATATACTTCTCTTCTAGGCCCACTTTAAAAATTACCCTTTGGAGAATATCCATTTAACCCAAGTGCCATGACAAAGGTCTAGAAGGTAACTCAGAAACAGGTAGCCCTGTTTTCTTTGGCAGCTTTCAGAGATGCACAATCAGCTGGCTTGTGCCAGAAGTGGTGGTTTTAAACCTCAGCCCTCTGGGATTCAATTATGTTTAAGAATCATATGTTGTTGCTTTAAGCTCCCACTGTCACTGATTTTCAAACAACCAAAGGAGAAAGAGAGTTTTTACTCATTAATATTTGAGATAAATATTCTTTTCTCAATCAGAATGACAACGGTAAGATGGAAATTAGGAAAAGCCTTGGAGACCTTGGCAATAATTTTTTTCTTCTTGCTGGGTTTCTAATAACTTATAAAATAGGAATTGTCATCTTCTTAAAAGTGTCTGTTCTTACTTTCCCTTGAGAAGAGAGAGTGAGCTAGCTATCCAATCAGAGTGATAGCAATCCATCGGTCCATCAAAATCTGGTACTTAAATCTTTTTTTTTTTTTTTTTTGGTGTGAATTTTTTTTTATTTCATTTTTTTTTATTAAATTCAGTTTTATTGAAATACATTCACACACCATACAATCATCCATGATATACAATCCACTGTCCACAGTATGATAACATAGTTATGCGTTCATCACCACAATCTATCTCTGAACATTTTCCTTACATCAGAAAGAACCAGAACAAGAATAAAAAATAGAAGTGAAAAAAGAACACCCAAATCATCCCCCCTCCCACCCCATTTGTCCTTTAGTTTTTATCCCCATTCCTCCACTCATCCATACACTAGATAAAGGGGGTGTGATCCACAAGGTCTTCACAATCACACTGTCACCCCTTGTAATCTACATTATTATATAATTGTCTTCAGGAGTCCAGACTGCTGGGTTGGAGTTTGGTAGTTTCAGGTATTTACTTCTAGCTATTCCAATACATTAAAGCCTAAGAAGTGTTATCTATATAGTGCATAAGAATGTCCACCAGAGTGACCTCTCGACCCCATTTGGAATCTCTCAGCCACTGAAACTATTTCGTCTCATTTTGCATCCCCCTTTTGGTCAAGAAGATACTCTCAGTCCCACGATGCCGGGTCCACATTCATCCCCAGGAGTCATACTCTGCGTTGCCAGGGAGATTTACACCTCTGGGAGTCAGGTCCCACGTAGTGGGGAGGGCAGTGAGTTCACCTGTCGAGATGGCTCAGTTAGAGAAAGAGAGGGCCACATCTGAGCAACAAAGAGGTACTCAGGGGGAGACTCTTAGGCACCATTACATACAACTTTAGACTCTCCTTTGTGGTAATGAGCTTCATGAGGGCAAGTCCCATGCTCGAGGGCTCAGCACATCAAACCGCCAGTCCCAATGTTTGTGACAACATCAACACCAGTCCAGGTGAGGATGTCCAACACATCCGTACCTTCCCCCAGATCCTTGGGGCTGGGGAGGGGGAGGCTGTAAATACATTTTTTATTATCCGTCCAAATTACTCTAGGATGTGTCACTATTTCACTCCAGCCTATACTAACCTACCGTATCTCACTTCCTATTCAAAGTTCCATGCAATTGTGGTGTTTGAACAAATCGACTGTAGAGTTGTGGTACTTAAATCTTAAGGTCAATTACACATCTCAAAATTAAGTTCCATTTAGATTCAAGAGCATGGACACATTTTATCTATGGAGACAGTACAATCCTCACTGTAATATGACAGAGGGAACAAGTTACAGGCCTTTCTAGTATTTTAGAGACCTGGCCTAGGGCCTAGGGAAATGAATATCATAGCAACAGCACATTGCCAATAATTAGGTATAACCTAAATAGTAACACAATCATCGTGTGCAGGTTTGCTAGTGTTGTTACCTACTGAAGGAAATTATACTTCCTGGAAACAAAACAGTGTCACTCTGATTTAGAAATTGTGCCAGGCAGAGACTTCTGATCATAGGTAGAATCATTTTTATTTGGTAAACTCTAAATAAAGTTTATTGCGGGGGGGTCAGTGAGCATGATGGGATGTGAAAATTTAACTTTCATTAGTCAGAAGTCTGAACTGATTATGTTGGCTCACATAATCAGTGGGGTTGCACATCCAGTTAATAGTGGCTGGTGAAAACCAACTGTTAAATATTCAGGATTTTTGTAAACCACAACTGTAGGTAACTTGCAATTTGACATGACGAGAGGATTTACACCGTGGAAATGGGCAGGCATTACAATTGGGGCTTTTTCTTTTTCTCCTCCTGAGAGGCAGTTTCCCAGCACACCACTGCACATAAGCTCAAACAAACAAAATAAAAGCCCAGAATTGAGAGAATGCTCTATCTTTTTAAAGATCAGAGCCATAAACCAATCAGCCAATTTGAAAAGAAATAAAATCATGCACATGAAGTAATTCTGCTGCTAATTTACTGTAATTCTTAATCCTAGAGATACACTCTCCAAGTTTATCATTTCACATCCATTCCAAGTGACATGACTAAATGGACTTTGCCCTTTTGCTTGGCAATAGTAATGGGAGGACAGGATGACTTGTGCCCAACCCAGAGCTAGAGTATTGTATATCAAGAGTGTGGAAAGTTAAGGCAAGCCAATTTGTATGAGGAACAGCATGAAAGAGGAGGGATTATTTTTCAAATATTTTAATACAGGTCACAGAGTCTGCAGTGATGCTCACTGAAATGGTAATTCAATTCAATTGAACTTGACAAACATTTATAAACAATATGTGTTTGCTGAATTGAATTGAAATGTTAACATTTATCCTCCTGTGATACTTCCCTGCAAAAATTAGCAAGTATCCTTAGACCGTAAACTAAATTCAATCCTGAGATGATTGTTAACTTTATAATAAATACAATCATCAAATATTTATGTCTAGCCTTATTTCAAGACACCTGCCATTGAATTACTTAGCAGCTTACACAATAAAATGATGCAGAGATTCTACCACATTTTAATAGCATTAGAAAATGCTTAAAGGGAACATAGCTTCCTGGACTTTTGTTTTAATTTAATGGATAACTAGAAATACGTATGGTAAACAGTTTCTTTTTTACTGTTGGATAGATATCGCACTACTTCTAGTAAAGGAATACAGTTTCAGTACACATGTATTAACAGGAATTGACACTTTCCTCAGTATCAAGGGAGGGCACAATGATTCAAACATGCCCAATTAAAGCATCACGTGTCCCTGGCAACAGTGACTGATTCAGAAATAATTAAACTTTCCTTGGGACTACTGAGACAGTGGTACTCTCTCCTTTGGACATGACTCACACCTGGGATGATACAGATCTGACATTCCTGGTAACCATGTGTGAAGCTTGAGAACAAACCCAAGGTGAAGGACGGCATTGCTGAAAGTTAGAGAATGACTGGGCCTAGTGATATTGTTTAAGCCTCTGAAAAAAAGCTGTTCCAGAAGTCATCACTACCCTGGTCTTATAAATAATATGAGCTAATAAATTCTCTCTTTTCTCTCATACTACCTTGAGTTGGGGTTTCTGTTGCTTACCATCAAAAGGGTCCTAACTGATACAATATTCACAGATTTTTTCAACTACTTCTCATACTATAATCATCAGAATTGCTAACTTCGATAAGTCTTCTGAAAGTGTCAAAGCCATCTCTGAACACTTACTTCAAATTTCAAAATTCCTTATGAATAGTTCTTCAAATATATAAAAATTTTTAACAAAACAAACAATGTAATTGCTAGGACTTTGAATTAGTGCTCAACAGATGAAACTCATGGCAAAACTGGTCCAATTCATGGTTGTTCAACAAGGTAAAAAGTATCATTTTAAGCAAGATCCTGAAGGCTGTTTTATATTGGATAGGTTCCTAAACTCCTCAAGTGAATGGATGATTGAATCACTGACCCCAATCCTTTACCTCTCCTTATCCCCAAGCCCTTTGTCATGTCATTTTGCAATTGTTTCTGCAAAAGGGCAGATTTTACTTCCCACCTCTTGGCACTGGACTGGCCCATGTGACTTGCTTTGGCCAGTGGGATATTAATAGGTATGGCACTCCCAAGCAGTTTAAAGTGGGCCTGCGTAATTGAGTTTACTTTCTTGGGCCTCTGGCATCACCATCAAAAGGATATGCCCCAGCTAGCAGAGTAAACCAGCCACCACACTATGAAGTAAAGTCACTCCAGCAAACCTGCAGATCCCCAAGAATAAGTACTTACTGTTTTAAAACATTGGGTTTGCATTCAGCTTGTTGCACTGTGTTATTACAGTAAAAGTTGAGTGATACAGCCCGTATTTTACTTCTAAAAGTCCTTAGAAAAACATCCTATAGACATTTACCACCATACCACTCCCCTATAGAAAGAGGAAATTATCATGAATGTGTGAGGAGACACTTCAAGTTTTGGCAAGTGAAATGTGAACAGAGAGAGTAAAGAAGGAGAGAATATCCAAACCAGGGATCTCAAACTCTTATGCCCACAGTGGCCAGACATGCATAATAACTCATAATAAACATAGCATAACATACAGGGCATGCACCATATGCCACGCACCATACCAAGTGGTTTACATACATCAATTAACTTAATCCTCAAAATAATTTTTTGAGCTAGGTGCAACTGTTATATATCCATTTTACTGGGATGAAATTGAGGTAACGTGAAGTTAAGTAACTTGCTCAAGTCACATCGCTTGTAAATGGTAGAGCTAGGTTTTAAATCCAGGTTGTCTGCATCTCTCTGCTATAATACAATAGACTAATAAAAAAATAGAGAGCGATAGGGACGGCGGTCCTTGGGAGGGCCAGACAACATCATGTTTAGCTGATTGTTATCATGTGGGAATGAGAAACTTCCTATCTTTCAAGGAAAGCCAAGAATCCAGATTTTTGAGAAGTCTTATTTTTAAATATATATATGGCTTTTATAAAGGGGGTTTATTTGGTCACACAGTTATAGCCTTAAGGCCATAAAGTGTCCAAGGTAAAACATCAACAATCGGGTACCTTCACTGGAGGATGGCCAACAGCTTCCTGAAAACCTCTATTAGCTGGGAAGGCACATGGCTGGTGTCTGCTCCAAGTTCTGGTTTCAAAATGGCTTTCTCTCAGGACGTTCCTCTCTAGGCCGCAGCTCCTCTTCAAAATGTCACTCTCAGTTGCTCTTGGGGTATTTGTCCTTTCTTAGCTTCTCCGGAGCAAGAGTCTGCTTTCAACGGCCATCTTCAAACTGTCTCTCATCTGGAGCTCCTGTACTTTCTTCAGAGTGTCCCTCTTGGCTGTAGCAAATCTTCCTCCTTCTGTCTGAGCTTATATAGTGCTCCAGTAAAATAATCAAGGCCCATGCTGAATGCACGGGGCCACACCTCCATGGAAATTATCCAGAGTCATCACCCACAGTTGGGTGGGATGCATTTCCATGGAAACAATCTAATCCAAACGTTCCAACTTAATCCCCACTAATACGTCTGCCCCCACAAGATTGCATCAAAGAACATGGCGTTTTCTGGGGGACATAATATATACAAACCGGTACACCCTCCATATCTGTTCTTATTATTTTTAAATATTTTAAATGTTTGATTTTTTTAACACCATGAAGGCTAATCTTATGCTCAACCTGCACATTAACCAACTTGATCCAAGTTCAGCAGTACAGTCCTGCTCAAGTGGCAGGTAGCCCAGCCCCTATATCCCAGCAGCTTTTCTAACGTCTTTTAAAGTATTGTCAACAGCTTTATTTCTAAAGTTGCACAAGGTGAGCAAATATGGTGCTTCCACATCACCCTCTCAAAGCCCCACATTCTACCCTCCCATCTCACAGATGTGCTTTCAGATCCTTAAAGTCTCTGTGATCTCTCTCACAACCCAAGACTTGTGCCCGGTGTTCTCTCTGCCTGTATAATTCTTCTCCCTTTTTCTTCATTAGGTCTCATTTTAATGTCCCTTCCTCCAAGAAGCCTCTGCCAATGCCCATCAATAATGGATAGGGGCCTCCTGAACACTCCTGAAGCCCTGTGTGTATCCCCTTAACAATGGCGGTTCACCTGCATTTTATGTACCTTCTCACCTGAATGTATCTCTCACTAGGGTAGGATCTTTGAGGGCAGGGGGTAGGACTGCTTTATTCACAATCCCTAACACATAGTAGGTACTGAGAGAATGCCTGCTGGATGAAAGAAGGCATGTGCAAATAAAAGAACATGTGCAGACTTTGCAAATGCTATTTTCATTGAGTCTTTCCACCACAGACATACATGGGCACACACACAGACAGGTACCTAGACAAAGCAAGAGCACGATTAACTCTTTCTTCAAGGCCTAATGTGCCGAGGGCCTTCCAGGTCATCCAGAACTTGAATGCATCTGGTCTCCTGCTACATTGGATAGATTTGTCTCCTGTGTCATAGCTGACGTCATAGAATTTATCCTGCTGGAATAGGTAAGATGCTTTGGCAGAGTAGCATTTCTTAAGAAGGTCCTTTGGAAAAGAAAAAAGAAAGAAAGAAAGATGACAAGACTGTCCATTTTTAGAACACACTTGTTTCACTTGTTTTACTACTTTGTGCCAAAGGTATGCATTGCTTTATGATTGCCCATGTCAGAAGTGATAGGTGTTTTACATTGAGACACAGAATACCCATTTTACTTCCAAAACAAACCCTCAGAGTTGAGAACTCTAAAATCCATCTCCATAATTTGACTGAGGGGTATTGAGAAGCTTTGAGACCACATGTCATCATCTGTATGATGTCAAGGTGGGCCAGTTTCTCAAGATGTCCAAATCTGCCCACAACTCGCTCAAAGCTCCGCATTGGGGGAATAAAAAGCAAAACACTGTATGTGCTTTATACATTTTCACAGACAAAAAACTAGGCTTCCAACTCATGTCCATATTGAAAAGGCCAGAAGTGACAGTAACCCAGAGATAAAAACCTGAGGAACGTTCTATGGAAGAGTTAAACAAGATTCAACAAGTTTTTTTTTTACCACAAAACATCAGCTTCCATCCCAAAGGTTCTTGTGGGTGAGTCTCTTGTTGGTTTCGCTGGCAACCAAATTCAATTTGCATTTACTGACAATATTTCTAGCGAAGGAGTAGGCAACAATTTGACAATTTACCCTATTACCATCACAGAGTCTTCATCTTGACCTCAAATTATTAGAGCTTAAACTAAGCTACCTTTAATGTCATCTGGTACCTACAGAAGCCCAGAATTCTTAACCTGCCAGTTAGAGTACCCGAAATTCCCTGAACATTTATACTCCCTCAAAATACTCACAGAACCCTCTGCAACCCCAGCATAATCAATCTACACAATCTCTTTTAACCAGAAAATCACGCCCCATTTATACCTTTGCTCACACCATTTGCTTGATGTTGTCTCTTTAATTTTTATTTCACATTTGACACATTCAAAAGAATAATGTTTTATGAGTTCTGAAGTTTAGCAACAAACTGAACATGTCTTCCCTCTTTATCTAGGTCTGCCCTTCCCTGAGTTCTGTCTCAATTTGTCCTCTCCTTCAGCTTCTTTATCTGCCCTTCCATGAGGCTCACTTCTTGATATTTGGCTGCATTTGTTGGCCTTATTCCTGTGCTATCTTCACTCAGGGAGCTGTCAGCATATACTCTCTCCTTATGTGGCCACGCAGTTTCTTGAGGGTGGGAATTCTGCCTCCCCTCCATCCTTACACCTACAGAGTCTAACACCGCACTGGGCACAGAGCACCCTCACTAAGCATTCAGGGTGACGACGCCCTTCCCCATACTCCACACTTCCTGCGCACAGTTCACTGGCATGTAAGATGAATAGAAGAAACAGACACATGAGCTTTTCATTTGGGGCATCCTCCAAACCTTTACAATGCAAATTATCAGTGTCGTACAGCAAGCCATAGAGAAACTCCCCAGTAGTCACGGAGGCCCTAGAAGTGACCTCTGCTGATCAGAAAATGTATTATCTGTGCTTCATTTGATTGATCAACCTGTACTTACAGAATAAACAACAACAACAACAACAACAAAACCCCGCAAGGTATCCCACTCCAAGTGAAAGGATGCATTTGCTGTCTTAATAACAACATACATTTATATCCAAATTAGTGCCCCATTACCAAAAAGCATGATGTTTTAATATGAAAATATACATATACCAGACTTAATCAAGAATCCCAAAATCCTACTTATCTACTATACACAATAAACTGATTACTAAGTAACAATTAGATGCATACTAATAGGCCTTCAGCATGGCTCTGATGGATATTATTGTTAGACACCAAGGGAAAGAGTAGATTGTTTTGGCCTGAACACTAAGGTAGAAAAAGCCCCTTACTCCTAAGTATTTACTTGGATTCTATCAAAATCCTCTCTGCTCTTATCTCAGCTGCCATCACTGCATCTCCCCACCCTCAAAGGTCAGGAAATTTGATTATTGTTTCTGTAGCAACTATAGCCTGGCCGTATATTATAGGATTAAAAGACCAACACATATATTGTAAGAACAAAACATATTCACACTTTTATACCACAGGCACATACACACTCGTACTTGCATCATGATTATAATTGACTTTCTTCAACCTTTATTATAAATTTACTTTCCTCAACTCAGAAAATTCCCCAAAGCAAATGAGCTTTGAACACGTCTTGGGCAAGTTTCACTGGCTTATGTTGGTGACTGAAACGAAGAAGAGGCACATCCATTACCAGAAGACAAATTGCATCATCATAGGAAAATGGAGATGAGGAGAGCCAAGAAAGCATATAGCAGAATAACTGATTGTCCTAGAGGGGCGACACTGTTAATTTAGTTGCACTGGAAAATATTCCTGCTTTAGGAAGGTTTCATAAAGTACAACTGGAGGCATGGGAGTTACTTTATTGAAAATAAATGAAAACTTTTCCCCTAAAGTTCCTGCTTTGCATTTCAGTTTATATCTTTGTGTAAAAAATGGATGAGGTGTCCTTTAGTTTTAAGATACACATAAACTAAGAAGATGCTCAGAATTCCAGAGAAAACATATTTTGTAATAAAAGTTGACATTTTGGAAAAAAAAACTTTATTATTGTGCTATCGAAGAGAGGGACCATGTTTATCTTGCTCATCTTCATACCCTTAATCCTAACAGGACAATAAATATTGGTTATACGAATTCCAGAGACAAGAATCTAATGAAAATAGCAATAGCTTTATGTTGTGATATCAACTTAAATAGTTCTCAGGGATTAGCAGACATTGTATTAAGACTCTCACAGTGGAAAGTGAATGAAATTTAATCAAAGTAGCTTAAGCAAAAAGGCCTTACAGGCTCAAATATTTTAAAATATTTAAAAAATATTTTAAAAATCCAGGCATATGTCAACTTCAGACAGAGCAGGATCCAGGATTAAATTATATACATAATCAGGAATAGATCTCTTCCTTTTGATCTATTTTCTTCGGTATTGGCTTCACTCTCAAAAAAGATAGCTTCTACCCATCCCCCACCCCCCACTGTCCATGGCTGGTAGGGATCCTGGGAACTAGGGACCTGGTAGGTCCTGTGACCATGAGGTAAGCTCTGTTTGGAGGGAGACAGACAATTGAGAAGAGAGAGCTTCTACCTGTGATGCTTCCCAAGGAGGGAGAGAGAGAGAGAGAGAGCCAGCAAGTGAGAGAGCGCGCCTTGGCCTTCCTACCTTAGTCTCCTTTATTGGTCAAACCTATCTTGCCTGGGAAATGTGGTTTGCAAGAGTCAAGCCCTGTTTGTATAACAAAGCAGGGTAAAGTTGAAGAATGGACTATACAGCAAACAGTCAAATGACAAGCAGGCTACATGAGCACCAAAACCATAACTTTCCTTTTTTGTGTTCACAACACTGAGCACAGTGCCTAGCACATGATAAAAAAGACCAGGGCTAACATTTATTGAGTTCTTACTATGTGCCAGGCACTGTATAGGTTTGAACTCATTTAATTCTCACAAAAACTCAGTGAGATATATTCTACTATTTTCATCAATTCCATTGTAATAATGAGGAAACTGCAACACAAAGAGGTTCAGTTAATTATCCAAGGCCATGTAGCTCCTACGTGGTAGTGCTGGGTTTCAAACCAAGGCTATTTGGATTCAGAGCCTGAACTTGTAACCCATTATGCTCTACTGTCTGCAAAGGAAAATGGCAGTGGAGAGCCTAATGAACTACAGATCAAAACAACTGATATCCTGTTTCAGACCCTTATGTTGTTCCTGTAAATATGACTCTGATCATAGTGCTAATATCATGTTTATAAAGCTTGTTAGATTTTTCTAAATACTTCTGAATGTGGTGATATTTAAGGATATCACTAAAACACATAATGAGTCAGCAGGTTGCATATTCTCCTTGTCAAGACTAGCCAAGCCAGGCCAGTCCAGGTTCTGCAGTTTCTTTCATAGGAGTCTAATCACACAGACCTACTTTAAGTCAGGTTTCTGTGTATCACAAAGATATTTATAACTTCCTCACTCATTGTGATCATGTTTTTCAATTTACCAAACAAAAGCTATAGAAAACTCTTCCTATATGGCGTTTCCCATATTCTGTCCCATATCACTGTTATTTACATGCAAGAAATTGTTTACACTAAATACCTTAGAAAATGGGCATATTAATCATCTTTCTACTAATTAATTCACCCCCAAATTATGTATTAAGAACCCATTATGAAACAAGCACTATGATGCTACAAACCTGTGGAGGTGCTTAGCATCTAGGCTAACATTTACCTAGACTGAAGAATGAATTGCCTAGATTAAATATGCAAAATCAAATATAGGTTGTAAAGAGCAGAAAGGCTGGGTTGTCAAGTAAAATAAAAAAGTGAATTTTAAGATGATTATGCCATCTGATATTGGCTTTATTTTTATTGAACAAACATTTTAAGTACCTTAATATATGCCAAAAGTTGTGCTAGGCACTGGTGATGCAATGGTAAATAAGAAAGTCACTACTCTCAAGAAATTTAGAAAAGAGTTAGGGACAGAAAAACAGACAATTACAGTGCAGTGCTAGAATAGGGGTAAGTACACGGTGCCATGGAGCACAAAGGGGTGTCATCTTTCACAGCCTTGGAGATGTTAGGGCTTTCCAGAGAAGTCATGCGTCAGCTGAGAGCTGAAAGATGGGGAGCAGCTGGGTAGAAGAGCGATGGAATTAATTCAATATGACTGGAGCTAATTAATGAGGTAGGGCATAGCTAGAGAGTAGGATGGAAAGGCAAAAAGAGTAGCCAAGTTACCAAGGATCTTAAATGCCATGGGAAGAATGATTGGTCATGGAATTTTCAGAAGCCCTTACAGAGAGTACCATTTAAACATTGCTACTGATCTGGGAGAATAAAGTAAAAATCAGCAGATGTGGAGTCTGCTTTTGATTTAGTTACTTGATGCCAGAGCCCAAGGCAAGTCACTTGACATTTTGAGCTTCATTTTTCTCATCGATCTAATGGAGATAATGATACTTGCTCTACCCACCATACAGGAATATCATGACAATCTAATGAAATAATGTAAACTGGGAACACCTCTCAAGTCTGTAGCCATAACCCTATGCAATCCTCTTTTTCTCCTGCACATTCCTCCCAGATGTCACCACCCATTCTTCCTTTAGTTTACTTCTCTCCCCAGGCAAGCTGAAGAACAGGGCACCAGCTATAGCCTTCCTCACTGGGTATGAAACGAGCATATTACAACTTCTCATCCATCTCCCCTTTTGGACAGGTATGTATCTGCCAGTAACTCTACAGAAGTAGACCAAGTAACAGAATATATGAAGGATATTAAAAGAAACCTTAGAGCGATAGAAAGAGTTATCCCTGGTCTTATCCTCCTAATGGAGATAGTCCTGACCTTGCTTAAGCTCCCGTACATGAAGGACTTAGATGTTGTGGGCTCTTAACAAGTCTCAGGCTGGGTTGAATGGAAGACACAAAAGGCATAGTATGAGAGGAGAATGGTCCAGGGCATACACTGAGGGCTAAGTACTCATCAAATGGCCAGGTGACAACATGTCTAGCTTCAGCGTCCTTATGCAGAGAGGGGGAAATGGATGTGTCCACTAACTGCTGAATGGCTGGTGTGAGATAGAAGGAAGAGAGTAAGCCGAGTACACTAACATCAGCATTATTTTCCCCCAAAGGAGGCAAGCCCAACTGAACCACAGGAAAAGTCTGTGTACTAGGATAAGCCATGAATAGCCTGCCTTAAAAACAGAAGGGAAGAGAAAGGAAAAGGACAATATGGGATGTTATTTCAAGGTGAGATTTCAAGTGCTAAAGTGTAGTTCAGCCCAAGGAATTTTATATAGCTGTGCTTGAGGCCCGTGGAAACCAGCAGACCATTTGGTTTCTCCTCGAGCACATCGAGGCTCTTGCACTAGCACACCACCTTTAGGAAACTTTTGCTATTTTTGTCTAAATAGACTTTGATGTATGAAGTTAAAACATAACCCTCTATCTTCATTTCCTAAATGCATGTGCCTCCATTACTTTTGTCTTTCTCTATATTAGAATGTTTTTTCTTTGATCTCAAAAATGTTCCCTCTTTCTGACTTTGAAAAGTACAAAATACTTTCTAAGACCTTATGGCAGGAATGAGAGCTGGTCATCAAAATCTTTGCATTTATCTTCATCTCACTCTCCTGGCTCTGTTCCTCAGTGTAACTTCCATCTGGCTATCCCTGTCTCATGTAAAATTTTCAGCTGATAAGGGGGTATGTATTTCATACATTCAACTCTCTTGTAATATCTGTTCACTTACTAATTATTGGAAGTGTGCTGTCAACTTCAAACCAGTCAGGCTTCAATTTTCTGGGCCTCTACATGCAATATTTCTGCATTTTGCCTTACCTGTGTTCATTTGCAATCCAAAGCAGGTGTTTTCACCTGTGACGTCTTTAGAAAGACAACATCTTTCATTTTTCTTACAGCATTTGTTTGATCCATCTTTTCTGGGGGTTTATTTAATTAATTTTCTTTTCTGTTGTAGCTTTTTCATTCTCTGATGGACTATAAAATTGTTAAAATCATCTGGTATTACATCCAACTTGAGAAAAACCTTATCTTTTTATGAATGGCCACAGTATTTTTGAACTTGCCACTAAATTTGATTTCTTATTTGCCTTCTCCTCTGCAATCTGAAAGCTAGTTTCAGACACACTGTGCTTCATTGTGTTAGTGACTCCAAGAATTTTAAATTCTGACTTACAGGCTTCTATTATCAACTCTGAATCATTTTTGGACCAACTGATTCAACTCTCTTTCCTATTCCATTGAAGCATTTTCCAATCATTGGTATCACCTGTGCATATGGACCAACCTCTGAGTAAGTCTTCAGTCCATTCTCCAATTGCACCCCCCTTTCCCCTTCATCACTTCTACTTTCTGAGAGATGTTAGCTACCCAAGGTTGCTGATACCTATGGTGCCTGTGATTGACTTTCTGAAGAACTGGTGAGCAGTCTGCCTCGCTCTCTTCTGCCATGTGGTAACATATTTGAACTTGTTGTCCAGCCCTTTCAACATCTCCCTCTGTAAAGTTCAGTTAGGCCTCCATTTTCTCAAAATACCACTGTGCCGTGGCCCTCAGTGCAAACCAGTTCAAGGGTCTGCCTAACTCAAGCTGTTTCCAGGAAGTTTCTAGATGCTGTGTGTTAGTTTTCCACACAAAAAGGATAATTTCCTCTCCTCTTTTAGTTATTTTACACAATGCTTTAATCTTTACAATAATCTCTGAAGGTCTGCTCTTTGAGAAAACGTTGCAACTTCATTTACAATGCTTTGAGGGGAAGTTTTGCATGATACATATGTGTCTTCCTTCTTCGAGCTTCAAGTTAATATTCTTTTGAAAAGTCCTAAATTGCTTTGCAAAGCATTTGATGTATTTTTCAAAATCATCAATTTCCCACTGGATATATTATTTAAAGTTATCAAACAGATCCCACAGCTTCGTGTCCTAATTCAAGATACCAGGGCAAGAAGGCGCACTGCGTGAGCATAAGCGGTGGGCACAGCTCCTCAGGGCCTTTCCCTCACGTTTCCCTAGTGGAGGAAAGTCCAGTCTTCTCAGGTCTGCAGCCTCCTCTGGCTTCCTTCCCCCTCACCTGTGGACTCCCTAGCTGCTCCTCCTCCCAGTAGCTCCACAGCAGCGCACCAACTGGCCATTGTAAAGAGCAGCCCCTCCGCGCATGCGCCATTGCCCAGAAATGCAAGTAAAGGGGGAGGGAAGCGAGAGGGCCCCGTGCCCACCGAGGCCTGTCAACAGACTCGCTTCAGCGAGAGAGGTTTCTTCCTTACCATCAAATGAGCTGCTACCAGGTGTTAGGCTAGCTGTTTCAACTTTACATCATCTGTGAAAACCACTGACTATCCTGAAATATTTGAGCACTTAGTGTTTCTATCAACATCGCCTTCTCCTTCCAGACGGCCTCCTGGAAAATTCCAGAATGTTTCGTTAAGTTCCAGGTCTATAGACCTGATAGGGATTTTCAGAGAACTGATACAGTAGTTTAGTGCAAGACTGAGATTCTATATTTTGGCCTGAAGGGTAAATCTTCCTTAAATACCCCTAACTGAGGGTTAGAATGAGCTGATGGAAAATCAGGAGACTGAGCTAAAAGATATTTTTAAGAAATGCAACCTAATAATTTTAAACAGTGACACTGCCTACAGGAGAGAAGAAAGTTGGGCTCAGTGTCTTAGAGAAAGTGTAAGTGCTTCTATAAATAGTTAAAAAACATTTGATAGTGCAGAGATCACTTGGCAACACCTCAGCATGCCCTACAAGCATTTTAAAATAGTGCAATTGGGCTTCTTTCTTAGGAGGGATGGAAATTTTCTGATTTTCCCCAGGCTGCTATCAACACATCTTCTCCGTTAAAGGTAATCTAAAACAGTATTTCTCAAACTCTGACTGAAACCCACAGTAAGAAATTATTTTTAAGTAGTGACACAGTACCTTATTAGCATGAAACTACATATAATGCATACTGATATATTCTTCTCCATTCTATTATATTCTGCTCATTAAAAGGGAAAAATATAAACCTGGTACAAATTACAATTGATTGCATAACTTAAGACCAATTAGTAGAGTTTTCAGACCTGGAGAAGAGTTCTAAAAAAAATACCAATTTAATTCCAGGCCAATTAAATCAGAATCTCTGGTGTGGAATATGGACTGTGCTATTTTTTAAGCTCACCGGTTGATCCTAATGTGCAACCAGGATTGAAAACCATTGCTCTGACCTCACTTTGAAAATCCTGGGCATTTCAGTTGGCATTACATTGTTGAGGTCAGAGAAGTTTGAAGTGTTGTTTTTATGACAGTGTATAATACTAGGGTGATTATATGACTTCATTTTATGCTATTAGTGTCTATAATCAAAGTTTTATTTGTATGTGAATCAAGGGAAGAATGGCTTTATACTAATTACTCAAATAAAGAGACTATGGATTAGATATGGATAATGCTGGAATCTCAGAGAAAAAAATGGCCTATGAAACATATACCCATGATTGTGGCGTGGATGTGATATGTAAACAAACAAAAAAATCACTAGACTCCTAATCTATTCAAATTTCTGATTTACTATGTTTTTGTGATAGGAAGCAAAACTGACAAAGCACCATTTGTTTTTGCAAGCTTAATTATTTCAACATGGATATGAGTAAAGTTTGCTTGCTAAATTCTGATGGGAAATTGTGATCTTTGCTCTCCCTGCATTATTTCCAATTCTGAGTTTCTATGATTCTAACTGGTATATATTTATTTATACCCTACTTTGTTGCAAAAGAGATTTAAGACAGAATGCAAAAATACAATACAGCAAGATTAGGAGGAAAAAGGAGGATGGGGAGAAAAAAGAAAAGGGGGAGGAAGGAGAGATGATGGGGTGCAGAATGGAAAAGGTGAAGGAAGAGAAGGAGGAAGAGGGGAGAGGATGAGAAAGAGGAGCAGAAGAGATAAGATCAAGGCAAAGAGAAAATATGGTTGGGGAAATATAACAAAGCCTGGAGTGATATCTGCACACAAAAGGCATGATGGGCAGGGATAGAGGGTTAGATTATTTGTCAACTTCCTGGTACACCTGGCAGGTATAACAAAAGCATCCAGTAGTCATTTGCTGTGGCTGAACAGTGGGTCTTTACTGTGCAACTTGCAACAACATCACTTTACCTCATCATATCACATTTTCATTCATCTGTAAATTGAGGATAATGATACTGTACTGCAGCTTACCTCCTGTAGATGCTTTGCATATTCATGGCATAAGGGTTTAGTGAATGCTTGTAAAAGATTATTTATTAACACAAGACATATTTCTTCAATTTAGATGACTTAGTTCCATTTCTCCAAATAGGTGTACATGACATGTATGGGAAGGCTCTCTTTCAAACTGGACAAAACAGACACAGAGAACATGTGCTCCGTTAGATTGAGGTTAGAAGAGCTATTCCATGCCAGGAGCACAACATTAACAAAATCAATCTGTGTCTACCAGCTTATTGTGATGCTGTTAACGGGGGCCTGTTCCTTCTAAAATGGAATTTTACACATTCAGCAGCAAGGCCGCTGGCCTACAATTCTTAGAGTTTGAGCATCCTCAAGAGGTCTGGCCTCTGAGGCCTGGAGTATAGGAAAAAGATTGATTTAATACAGGGGAGAATGCCATGCAAGAAGGCAATTTCTGAAATGCAAGTTCCCTGCTATTTCTTTTATAAATTCCACTGAAGAATTGTTGGGAATTGTTGATATTACCATAACCATGGGTAAGCCTACTAAAAACTAGCCTTATGTAATAATTTAAAATGAATCACGAAGCACTTAGTAAAACCCTTGGAAAGAACCCAAGAGGTAGTGGACAAAAACTTTTATTTTTTTTTTCAAAGACATGATAGAACACAGAAATGTACTAAAATGACAGAAAATTTTTACACTATACTTAAATGATATTTGTTCAGACAAAAGAATCTGTACACTTTTGAACATTATCTCATTTATGGCCATAGTAGATCTTCAAAATAAGAGTTGTCTCCATTTTACAGATGAAAGAATCAAGATTCAGAAAGGGTGCGTGACTTGTCAAATTCACCCAGGGCAGCCCCTAGCAAAAGCAGTATTTGAACAGGTCTTGATGGGCTTCAAGGCCCATGGGTGGATTCACCCACTGAGAAGTATATTTAATTTCAAAATTTCCTCGTTCAAATTGTGGTCCCAGAAACTGGAAGAAGGCAAAAAGCCCTTCTCCTCTGAATGTTCTAAACAGGGATATTATCGTAAAGGGCCCTGGATAGTAAATATTTTAAGCCATACTGATTCTGTCACAACTACTCAACTCTGCGGTTGTAGCAAAAAAAAACAGCCATAAACTATACTGAAAGGAAGAGGCATGGCTGTGTTCTAATAATTTTTTTTTTTTTAAAAAAGCAGTTTGCACACAACTGTTCTAAAGCCTAAGCCTGAGGAGACACTCTCAATAACACAATCGTTTCCAAATTTGTAAAGATAGAAAAAGTGAAACACTTGCACAATATCTCCAAACTAAAGAGTTGTTTCTTTGATAAAGAAAGGATAAGATTTGTCTTTCATTTTCATTAAGGCCTAATACACACCAAGATTTTAATCCCTTTCATAAGTAAATATATAGCTTTTAAAAGAGAATTTTTAATTTGGAAAATAAAATAGCCATGAATTATTTTCCTTTTTGAATTGGAGAAACACGCCAAGCAATTCCCATAAGAAATGGCATCTGACGATCAACATCCAAACTGTGTATAATTTCTAATCTCCTTTGTTTCTTCAACAACCCAAGAAGAAAAAATATATTCTATGATGAATCTGGTTAAATCTGGGTTCATTTTCTGTTTTATTTGAAGGTTGTATCTTGTTATTTGTCATGGATCTTTGCTGATATAATGTGGCAGGAAGGGCTATGAATCTCAAACAGAAAACTCATTATATGCAAACAGCAAGTAGAAGTTACTACTGGTCAAAGAGTGGCCAAAACAGGAGGAAGGAAAAAGAAAAAGAGCAATAAGGAAAAACTCCCTGGTGGGGTAGAAGCAAGGGGATGAGATAACCTGTAAGATTCTCTGGCCCTCTCTGTCTCTAGATATGAAGACTATATTTTCCAAACCAAACAAGAAAACCCTTCTCTGATGAACTACGAGTGTCTGAAAAGGGACGAGAGGACTGGGTGCATTTGGAAAAACCTTGGTGCAAGTCCTGGTCGAGCGTGACTACATCTACAGCATTCTCGGACACTGTGGGCTGAAAGAGAAAATGTATAATGAGAAAAACCTGCAGGCAAGAGTCTGGGGACCAAACCAAGTTAGGAGGAGATTTACACATCAGTTTAACTAGCCTGGCTGGGTACAGGGAAACAGGCTGAAATTAGCAAAATCATTAGCAATAGCATTTCACTTTGTTTTGGATCTAAGGGGATTGAACAATCAAGTTTTGTCTTTCTAAATCAACATTTTCTATTTCTGTACATCATTGTGGATTTAAAATTCATGTTTTTAGGGCAGGAAAAGAGGTTGATCCATTACCTATCATTGTGACTTGGGATCATGTGAGCTGTGGAATTAAAAGTATGGACTGCAGAAGTGCCACTGCCTGGTTTTGAATCCTTTGTAGCCTTGGGCATGTTATTTATGCTTTCTGAGCCTCAGTTTCCCCATCTGTAAAACAGGCAGCATGATAGTCCATACCTCATGGGATTGATATGGGGATTGGGTGGGTTAATATATTTATCTGCACATTTATCTGTCAATCAAACTTTTCAAAGAACTTCCTCTGTGCCTGGGCCTGTATAAGGCATAAAGAGAACAGTTTAGGAGTCTCCAGTTAAGTGTAGGTGACAGGCTAATGGCTCCACCATTAGAGGACTTTGTGATACCTGATGAACAAAGATTTGCTTAGAAAAGGAGCCTCTGAAGCAGACTGGGAAAGCAAGAAGGTCCCCTAGAGTTGCTGATGCTTGAGCTGAGTTTTGTGAGAGAAAATGTAGGAGTCAGGCAAGGAAGAGACTGTCTGATTTTCCACAAGGAGAGAAAAAGTTACCTATAGGAAAATGAATGGAGTCTTAAACACCATGCCCAAAGCCCCCCAAAATAGTACCCGAGATTGTTGCCCAGCCCATCCCCCAACACATCCCCCACTCCCGGGTCCCAGACACCTGACAGGCGTCACTGCCTGCACACATTAGTCCCTTCCACTGTTGAGTCTCTTGCTTGGCCACATGACCACTCATTCTCAATGCCTGACACTTGGCAACTGTCAGAAAGCCAGGAATAACTGTGTTTTACAGCATCACCAGATAAAGGCTACACCGCTACTTTTGCCCCATATCCAATCACAAATACAGTACACAGGCCCAAGCCTGCTCAGGGTACCCAGTGGAAAGCACTATGGGCTGACAGACACAGTGCCCTGGATTCAAAGTAACTTTCAATGAACTATGGACATCTTCCTACTGCCCTGCCTCACAAAATCCAAGAGATCGGTACAATGATCAGGGATAATACATCCTCTCTGTAGTCTGATCTAGCCTGGCACCAGTAGTCTGACACTTTCTGGTTTAAATAAATAGGATAAGTGCCTTGATAATAAGTAACAACCTTTCTCAGGAATGCGTAAAACAACAGAAGTATTGGGGGAAAATGCCCATCTAGGGAAAGCTAAACAGCCCTTCCGATGGGTTCACATTAATTAATTCATTGTTACTGCAAAGTCAATATCAGACTGTAGAATCCACTTAAAACTCCCAGCTCCATGAACTCCTCACTACCAATCATGGATGAAGTTATTTCCACACTCACATTCTTCTTAAAGGAAGGCAACATTTGAAACCGAATCTCCCCTGGAGATTTTTCTCTTGAATTTCAATTGAACCCTTTAACTGAAAGGGACTCTATAAGTTTCCTAATTGGGAAATAAAATCTATTAGAGTGGCTAACCTTCTAACGCCTCTTGCTGCTACCTCACAGGGAGAAAACAATCTTTCTTTTATTATATATAAATTCCTAGTTCTCACTAAGTGCTGAGAAAAAGCTATGCATTTCACTGCATTTCACTACATCCTTGGCAAGATGGATCTTGAAATGGTACAAAGATTCTGACAGTACTGTAAATGAATGCATCAGTATTTCTGTAACTGGATGTTGAGGGTTGAGTCTGCACTATGGTGCTGTCTAAAACTGGTAATAAAACAGAGGAATAATATGTCAAGATAAGAGCCAAAGGACATATAATAGCAACATGTGCTACTCCATGACAAGGGCATAATGAAATATACTGGGAAGAGAGTAGCCTTATGAAAAAGAAGCCATGATCTTCTGACAACTACTCTGGAGCTAGAAGTGGGGAAGATACAATCCATCTTCTTTTTCCTTTTCAGTTTCTGGATCAGTCTAAAACTCAGTAATCCATTAGTAAGTCATCAACAGCAAGAGATGGAAAAAGTTTCTAGTAGCCACAGTTGAGACTCGGCCCAGTTCACCACGACCTCTTACTTTCCTTCTCTCCCTCAGAGGTGGGCACATTCAATTGTCCTCCCCTCCATCCCCCAGTCCCCAGCTGATTGGACCAGAGATGGCGAAGACTAGAAATTTGGAATTAACACTGAGAGGTCCTAATTCAGCCTGTGCTGGTCTCTTGAGCAGAGATATAAGCACCATACTGTGAGATGCCATATTTTCCCTGTCACCTGAACTTAGAGCAAATATAATTGTTATAAATATTGAAACAAGAGCAAATATAATTGTTACAAATATCAAAATTATATCACTTTCTGCAAAAGTGACTTTTTTATTAACTGAAAGCATTTCCTATTTTGAGCCCCTGTTATCTCTGATGCAGAATATTTAATCAATCACTTCTAGAAAAACTCAAATTAAATGATTTTTCAGACCATTCAGACTTAAAACACAGTCAAGATTTTTCCTGAGAGTTTCTTCCTCTTCTTGCTCCCTATTTAACATTAGTGGGACTTTCACAAATGCAACTGGGGAAGGTTGCCAGATAAAATACAGAACATCTAATTAAATGTGAATTTCATATACATAACAAATAAAAATTTAGTGTAAGTATCTCCCATGCAATATTTGGGATATACTTATATTAAAATATTGCACATTGTTTATCTGAAATTTAAATTTAGTTGGACATCCTGCATTTTTATTTGCTAAATCTGGCAACCCTACACAGAAGCTGGGGGCAAATTATCTGCTTCTCCAGTGTGCCCATTGCTGTTCTTGAGCTGACCACCTGCTCCATCCCTATCTCATCCCAAGAGGGTCTTTCCATCTTGCTGCTTATGTCTGAAGACCTGCCATGGCCAGTGGTTGTCTGTCAGGTCCACATGAGTCATGCTCCTTGTTCCTTCCTTGCTCCTATTTTTAGGCTCCCTTATGTCTTCTGTCTTACCTTCAATCCCATTTGGATGACTCTCATACCACTCTGAAGCTTGCAGGAAGACTGGGGGAGCTGTCTTAGGCACTCTCAAGCCTAGATATACCCCATGCTACCTCTATTTTATTTCTCCTTTAACACATTGATCTGGGAGATAGGGGTGGGGGAGGCTTCCCAACTCTCTGAGCCTCACCTACAACACAAGCCAAAGGAGGAAAGAACCTATATATCCTTATATGTATAGGCAGGTTCTATTCTGTCCTGATCTCCCTGGGATTTGCACATTCGCACTGATCATTTGCTTCCTCCTCAAGCACTTATCTCTCCTCCCAGACTAGGACAGCTACCTATCGACTTATAAAAGAGGGTGCAAACAAAAGACGCATTCTAGATGATAAAGTATCTTTCCAAGGACATCTTTTGAGTTTGAAAGGTAAAAATTTGTCATTATTCATCTCTGATTTCATTCTGATCATTTTCTCAATAACATAAAATCATCCAGAATTTCATAATAAGGTAAAATCACTTTTATAAGTAACTCCTGGCTAGAAGAGTAAACCAGTGCTGTTGTTATAGGTTAAACAGGAAATAATTTTTTTAAATTCATTTTTATTGAGATATATTCACATACCATGCAGTCATACAAAGCATTCATTCAGTTGTCCACAATACTATTATATAGTTGTGCATTCGTCACCAAAATTAATTTCTGAACATTTTCATTACCACACCCACACAAATAATAGGAATAAAAATTAAAGTGAAAAAGAACAATTAAAGTAAAAAAGAATACTGGGTACCTTTTTTTTTTTTTTTGCCCCCATTTTTCTACTCATCCATCCATACACTGGAAGAAGAGGTGTGTAGTCCATATGGCTTTCCCAATCACACTGTCACCCCTCATAAGCTACATTTTTATACAACCGTCTTCAAGATTCATGGATTCTGGGTTGTAGTTTGATAGTTTCAGGTATATGCTGCTAGCTATTCCAATTCATTAGAACCTAAAAAGTGTTGTCTGTGTTGTGCGTAAGAGTGCCCACCAGAGTGACCTTTTGGCTCCTTTTGGAATCTCTCTGCCACTGAAGCTTATTTCATTTAACCAGGAAATAATTTAAATAAGAACATTGCAAAACAAAATTTAAGAAGTCATGCCAAAACTATCCTCGAAGGTAAAATAACCTTCTTACAAAAATACAAAGAAACCATTAGGAAATGAATTATAATTCTGTGAATTCAATAAACATTTGATCTGAAAGATAAATGCAAGAAGTGATCCCTTGTGGAAAGAAGACAATACGATAAGCAACCTAAGTCAGGAAAAGAATAGAAAAAATATTTTAAAAATTAAGATTTCAGAATGAGATATAAGACAAAAATGAGATAAAAATTATAAGGGAGAGTTATACATTGTGCTAAATATGTTTGCAAATATTGATTAAATATACAAAATATTTGAGAAAATATAAATTACTGAAATTGACTCATGCAGAGATAGAAATTCTTAATAGTTAAATAAAAATGGGAAGAATGACCACACCATCAAAGAACCATCTCCACAAAATTTTCTGGGCAAGAGGATTTTATGCTTGAGTTTTCTGAGCATTTCTAAAAAATGATGATCTCTATTCTATAACAGTTATTCTAAAACAAAGAAGACACTTTAAAACTGACACTCAAAATGCAGTCCAACCAAGATCAAACACATACGTAAAAAACAGTGTATAACACATATGTATAAATATAAAGGGAAACATCTAAATATACAAATCCGTTAATACATTAAAACAATAATTTACTGAAATAAAGTAAGGTAAATCAGTAGTGAAGAAAATCTATTAACACTTATTTAACAACTATTCAAAAATTAAAATGACACAGCCATCTTATTAAATAATAAAAAGGAATATGGTAAAATTCAATACTCATTCCTAGATAATTTCTCAAGAAAAGTTATAAGGAATGTATATCTTAAGGCGATCTTGATAAAATCACAAAGAAGACAAGAGCGCCTTCTATTTACTCTTACTATTGAACATACAATTTTTGAAATTCAAACAGTGCAATATGATTATAACCAATAAGAGGCTCAGATGGTATATGCTTATATGATTATTTACTTAGAAAATCCAAAAGAATAGCTTTAAATCTCTAAGATAATATGAAATTTGGTAAAAATAATTAAATATCAATAAATATTTTAAAGGTTTCCTTTGTACCAGTATTAGTGATTAGAAGGTTAAAAAAAGAACTCTGTACATAATGATTTTAGCAAATAGAAAAATCTATAAATAGCCCTAGCAAAACACATGCAGGTCTTCTATGAGTAAAACCATTCAAACTCTCATGAATGGAAATATTTACAGGTAAAATGATACAATGTCTAAAATTGTTTTTTAAAAAATTATACAAGGGAGAGTAGGAAGGAATAGATATGAAAGTATATTGGCCATAGGATGATCCTTAGTGAAGGTATATGATGGGTATATGGAAGTTCATCTCTGCTTTTGTATATGTTTGAAATTTTTCATAACAAAAAGTTAAAAAGAAACTTTGTGAGATAAAAGAGGGCTGAATAAATGAAGAGACATACCAGGTTAACAGATGGGAATAAATCATTTTGTAAGAGTGACTGAAGACTTGCCTTACTAGATAAAACATACTTTGAAGTCATAATAGTACAGCAGTGTGGACTCAGCAGAACTATCAACAGCAGTTTGATTCAATGAATGGATTACTCCTGAAATGGGAAAATATCAAATTACATGCTGTCCTCACCCTATCTGCTTCAGTGGCTTAATTAGCATTCCTCTACCTTTTGCTCTTCAGTTTATGTACCGTTAGAGGTCTGCAATTCCTGGTTTTTAAAAATCTTTTTCACCTGAGATTATTTCCCATTTCTCCTAGCAGATTTTATGCAATATCGGGTTTCATCTGGTGCATTTAAATGTGATAACTTTCTATTACGAGAGTCTGATTTCACTTGAAAACTCTCCATTGAGGAAAAAGTGTCGTGTGTCAGAAAAGGATGCAGAACTCCCACAAGAATAGATGGCTGGTTAAGTTTTCCAAACATTGATATCTCCTCATTGATGAAGACAGTAGCAATATCAGAAGATTGAGCTTCCTGTCTTTCCTACAAACTCGCTGATAGCTTGAGTAATTATGATTATAAGAAGTGTCTGAAAGGGGACAGGAGAGGAAGTATTGTGAAAATTTGCAAAGGATGAAAGGCTTCTTAAAACTTATATGGTCCTCCACACAGTTCACACCCCTGAGTTGCACTCGGGATGCCAAATTAGCTGCTTCCATGATAATGGTGGCCATCATTAAAGAGACGAATTTTCTTAAGATTCCAGAAGCCCAAATGATCTCTGTTTCTTAGATGATAGGATGGGGTAGGAAGAGTAAAGAAAGGGAAATAACAGTAATAGAAGCAAAATATATTAATCTACATATATCTACATAGATTAATCTATATCTATGAAGAGATTTTTAAATGATTTAATTTTGGTTAGTGGGTTACAAGTAATATTTATGTTCCTCGTTAAGTTTGACTCTATTTGCTATTGTGATCATATATTACTTTTAAAATATGAAAAGAAAATACCAATAACAGATATTTTAAAAGTCACGTCTGCTGCAATTAAGTGTTCTTGACCGGCCTCTTCAGCAGGGTTGTTCTCTTACCTGCTTGCATTCCCAAAATACCTCCTTATTACTCTATTACATAAGTAAATGGTATTACATTTTAATTAGTTGCTTAGAGTCTGTTTCCCCTACTAGCCTTTGAGTTCACTTATGGTAGGGATCATGCCTTACTCATTTATCATATAGTAGTTTCTCCATATTTGCAAAGTGAATGAAAGGAAGAATAAGCTAATGAATGCTTATCTTTACTGGCAGTAGTGAACAAAAGATGATTACTAAAAAGGTCAAAAACCTGGCATACCGCAATTCCAGAAATACAGAATGAGATGATTTGGAAACCCTCCTGCTGAAGACAACTAAAACTGCCAGGATAAAATGCAAGAACTGCATCTAAAGGAAACCATTGCAGACCTAAACAAGACAGTAATAAATTACTGGGAGGTACAAGTTGAGGAATGGAGCTCAGTGAGGTGAGCCAGAGATGTTTCTTCCCCAGGGACATTTTCAGACTCGGGGAGAAGAGCTAAGACAAGAGCCAGAACGGTGAGACTAGGAAACTAGGGCTGAGGTCCTTGGCCACCAAGCGTGGAGACCTGGTATATCATCATCATTATCCTCCCCAGCAGTTATCTCAAGGGCTTCAGGAAACACAGAGTTGAGAGGTGTTCAGTACCATCAAGGGCAATAAAGGTACCCCCTCTCTTTTTTGGGACTGAAAGTTCTTCAGCCTGAAATGGAGGTGCAAATTATACTCTGAAGATCCAAAAAAGCCTTCAGGCCTTGGCTGTGGGCTGTTAATTTCCCAGAACAGCCCAGCAGAATGAAAATGAAACCCTCTCTGAGAAAACATAACTTTATCACAGGGCTCAAATTATTCCTAAAGGTAAATTTCAAATAAAATGTTCAGCAAACCATCAAAGATTATAAGGTGCATCTTTAGACAAGATAAGAGCCGGGGACAGTAGTCACTGATCACCAACACCATAGGAATAGCACCAGAGGGAAAGCAGACATTGGAGTCATCAGACACAGACCACAAGCTGTGTTTGTTCTCTTCATGGAGATAAAAGCTGATATTAAATATGTCTGCAAGGGCCCAGAGACATTGTAGAAGTAAAAAAGAATCAACTCGAAATTACAAAACTGGAAAGACCATAATGGAGTAAGAACACAATGGATGGTTTCAATAGCTTATTAGGCAGAGCCAAACAGACAATTAGTGAATTTCCAGATAAAGCTGAAGAAATTATCCAAAATGAAGCACAGAAAGACAATATTATGAAACATACAAATAGAAAGTAAGAAAAAGAAGAAACAGTGAGAAAGTCTAATATATATTTAATTGGAGTCCCAGAAAAAGAGAGAGGAAAGGGGGCAGAGGCAATATTTAAAGAGAGAGTTTTCAAAACTGATACAACATATGAATTCAGATTCAAGAAACCCAACGAAGCCAAAGCAAGATAAACTAAATGAAATCCATACTTAGAAGAGTAGAGTTAAACATCAGAAAATTAATGAAAGCTTGAAAAATCTTAAAAACAACCAGAGAAAAACATCATGTTGCCATCAAAGGAAAGACAGTTAGTTGTAGCTGACTTTTCAACAACACTGACAGCCGAAAGAAAACCGAAGTGTATCACTAGAGTGCTGAAAGAAAATCTCTAACGGAATTCTGTCCCCAGTGAAAATATTCTTCAAGAATGAAGAGAAGTAAAAAGATGTTCAAACAAACAAATCCCAATCATTTGAATATACCATTAAAAAATTCTTAAATATGGTTTTAACAAGAAGGAAAATTATCCCAGATGGAACCACGGAGATACAGCAAGCAATGAAGATATGTGCACAAAGATGTTTAAAGCAAATTTTTGTAATAACCAAAAATTGGAATAACCAAATATCCATAAATAATACAATGGATAAACCAATTGTGATAGATTCATTTATATTTCATATAAAACATCAAATGAATAATCAATAGATTGTGCCATAACACATGGATGAATCTTACAGATGTGAGCTTGGAAAAAAAAAAGCCAACACAAAAGAATATATATATATATAATAGAATATATATAAAAGCATATATAAACTATATTATTTAGGGATGTATAACTACATGGTAAAACTAACAAGAAAGAAAGTCAGTATATAAAAGTCAAATGGTGGATTCTGGTAGGTGTAAGAAATTTGGAGGGGGGTTTATTAGGAAGGGGTAATGAGGGATTTATGGGTTTCTGGTTATGTTTCTTTTTCTTAATCTGGGTGGGAATGACATGGTTACTCATTTTATAACAATAAATTAAGCTGTTTGTTTATGTTTTATGCATATTTTTGTATTTTCTTATATTTCATAGTAATTTTTAATAAAAAATAAAACAAGCAGCTTCCAAACTCCTGCCATAGCCCTAAGAATGAAATACAAAGAACATGAGTTCCTTTTGCAATGAACAAAACTTCTTATATTATGTTTTTCTATCAGTATCATAATAGCCTAAGAGTTATATGCACCTTCACATCTTGGAAATAGGAGATTCAAGACCAGGCTACCACCTCTATTTTGTGATGCTCCTTCGGTGGGTATTGCAATCCCTATATATTAGATATGGTGGCTAATTGACTATTTCTGTTTTTCTACCCAGTCCACAACTAAATTTTTTTATTATATGACACTAACAGTTGCCATGCAAATTAGGGTTTAAATATGATTACTAAAAGTCTAAATATAATAAATCTATATTTAGCACTAATGAGTTATTTACAAAATCAGAGCACTTATTATTCAAGCAGACTTGTGTTGACACTTCAAATTGTCATGAAAAAAAAAATAACCAGGAAGAAAAACTGACTCCCTGGCATTTTTTGTTTTGACCTTAAAACAACAAAGAAGAGCTAGAAAGACTAATTAGGACTATCAGTTACATTTTCAGATATCTTCCTTTCTGTAAAACAACAAATATGACAACTAGAATTGTGCAAAGAATAACAAGTTGAATGAGTTACTCCAAGAAATCAAAAGGATCTCAAATATCATAGTAGACAGTAGAAATTGAAGAGAAAGCCTCAGTGCAATAAGTTAATAAAAAAATAAAAGCCAAAAGGCAGATGCATTCAATGTTTTAAAAATGCTAAAACCAAATTTGGGCCTACCCCCTGCAGCAGGTGGAGCATACTAATTATGGTATAAATTTTTCCATTAGCTTCATTCCAGGTTTCCTTTTATGCCCATATCCTTATGCTTCTCTTTTTTCTCAAATTTTAACTGATATAATCTTCATGTATTATGGAACCTCAATCAGTTTTGTTATAAAGCAGGATAGAAAAAAAAATCAAGATTTTTAAGTGGAATCCTCTCTCTGGGATATTTTCAACTACTGGTGTCTGTTGAATCAGAGATGACAAAAGAGCATGAAGGTAGATTTCTATTTTTTTTTTTCTTTTTTGGCTATTTCTTTGTGAATCTGAGGTCTTCTGTGGTGATTGGCAGAGAAGCACAGGCTGGGGTCACATACTGAAATGGATGGCGGCCATGACTGAATTCTTTACCTGGAAGGATATCAGAGAGATTCCCGCACTCTCAGGGTTCTCCAGAAATAGAAAGCCAGAGATAGTAAATCCAATAGTGGGCAACACCCCAACTCCTCTAAGCCAAACTGACGAAATAAATGTAGCTCAATCAGTAGGACCAGGTGGCAGTCACCCAAGAGTTTTAAAGGAACTCAAGGATGAAATTGGGAAACTGTTGGCCAAGATGTTGGATCCAATATTACAGGCAGCCACTGTTAGTGAACTGGCAGATTGTGAATGTCATTATGGTTATTAGAAGGGGTCAAGAGAGGACCCAGGGAACCTTAGGAAAAGATGTGTCTCTTCCACTTGCTTGTCCAGTCTCCAATAAAGAAAAGCATCATTAGGTACTGAAACGAAAATAACTTCCAAGGGGAAAGACAATATGGTTTCTGAAAAAGGAAAGCATGAGTCACTGATTTATTATTGGTCTCTGAGGCATGTAGATAAAAGGCCAAATGTTAACCGTCTGGAGGACAGACTTTTTTTAAGTCATGAGATGGGATATGAGAAGGCAATGGAAAAATCAAACCATATAGATAAGACAAGTACTGTTTTCTACACTCCCCCCAAAAATTTCTATGTACTTGCAAGAAGGGACACTCCTTGACTGGAAAGACATCAAGCTGTGATGGTCAAGGACATACTACCTCACACTATGGAAAACAAACTTAAAACCTCATTACCGTCTGTTGGTATTGTAAGGAGATGCAGATTCAGTTTATTTCAACATTTTGTTGAGCATTAATTGAGCACCAGGCTTTCTACTGAACAGTGGGACTATAGCAATGAATAAGACCCAGTCCCTGTCCTCAAGTACTTCATTGTCTTCAAGGGAGACAGATACATAGAGGATGTCAAGACTGTGGAATGGGTTCTATTGGGGCATTCTCAAGTCCTGTGTTAGGACCTGTGTGCATTTACGACTAAACAGTAACTAATTATTGAAATCAGGTCATAAAATCACGACTATGTGATAACACATCTCTTGGGCCACAGTCAGTAGTAGCATTAATATACCAGGCTAAATGGAGAATGGATCTAAAACAAAGTGGCAATTGTCTTGCTAATAATAATAATCGCAATACCAACAAGTAAACCCTAAGACACAATTTCACTGGGTTTGTTTGGCAAAGACATAATAGCTTTTGAACATATGGAACTCTAACTTTCATTAATATAGCCCTTTACCTCATTGAGAAGGAAAGCAGACATGATAGAGATGCTATTACTGATAAAACCATGTTGGGTTTTTAAAAGTATGATGCATCATATACATACATGCATATGCACAAAATTCCCAAAAACCCAATGAAAAGAAAATGACCTTTTGTTTATTACATTAAATAAAAAACAAAATAGGGAGAAAGAGAGAAAAGGGATATTTACCAATCATGAATGTTATGAGTACTGCCAGTTTTATGCAATTCTCAGTTTTGCTCAGCAATCTAGGAAGAACGTTCCCAGCTCAGAAGAACACTCAAGATTATGGAGAATAATTCTGGCAGAGACTAGCACAGGAGATTGATGTCTCTCTTACAAGTCAAACGCTTCTCTTTTTGCATCAGTTTTAAATACCTAACTTTCCTTTTTTAGGTTATATTAGCTAGGAGACTGTCATTCCAAAGAAATTTATAATGTACGTGTATGGGGGAAGTGTGAATGCTCTCTGGCATGAGAGAAAAAAAAAATGTCTTTGATGATCAGATTGTTCAGTATTTTCAAAGCATTTGATAACACTTCCAAAGGAGTGCCATGGAGAAAAACAAGAGTTAAAAAAGAAAACCTCACACACAAAAAAAACAGATATCATTTGATATTGTTTCTCCGAAAAGAAATCTATTACCCTTTTTTCTTGCACAATTTTTTTTTAAATAGCATATAAGCTGTTAATTGCAATATCAGTTGTCATTCAGAATACAAATGAAAATGAGACCGAGAGGGAATGTGTTTCACAGTTGTTGTGTGCCTGTGAAAACCCCTGCCTCCCCCTGGGGGAGTCCAGAGGAGGCCACACTGGTCTCCTTTTTTTCTTTGCATTGTGGTTACTGGCCCATATAGCACAGCCTCAATAAATAAGTGTTGAATGAATTCCCTACTCTGCTTTTTCATGTCATTCTGTCTCCTAAAGAAAAATTGTTTCTATGCTCTAAGACTCCCCTCAAATGAAGATGAGAGGAAGAGAATTTGTAAGTTTATCTCCAAGGCCATACTTTTGAAACCTGGATAGCCAGAATTGCATGTCAATACCCCTAGCTAAGAACAACCCTGAGAAGGAGGCATTAAATGCCCATAGATAAAGTCAGAAGGAAAATGTTTTCAGGTGTCCATAAGTGTGGGTGTACCAGTGTTTTGCCAATCAAATCAACAAAGCTAAATAATCCTGTGACATCAAAGATCAAACACACACATACATTCACATGCACACACATGCTTATACTCTGCTAGTGGAAATGTAAACAATTTTTGAAGGGAAATTTGGAAACAAGTGTAAAAACGCATCATAAAAACTGATAAATCTAGGGATTTATCCTCAGGGAAGAACAAAGGCTGTGCACAGAGATTTAGCCTCAAAGATTACAGCTACATTTGTAATAGCCAAAAATTAAAATCAATCTAATTGTTCAGTACTAAGGGGTTGGTCAAGTTAATTGTAGTATATCAAAATGATAGTATACTATGCAGCCTTCAGAAATTGTGTTGAATACATATATTTATTGTCATGGAATAATGTTCACAATTTTGTAAAATAGAAAAAGCATGTTAAAAACAAAATATGCTGCAATTTTTGTGGATTACATATGTGTACACATGTATACATGTACATGTATATATGTATAAAAATATATATACATGAAGGGGCCTCTTTAGGTATTAGCATTCTGTGTCCTATTTTTTTCATCTTTCTGCTTATCTGAATTTTCTGATTTGTCTATGATTACTTCTGAAATAAAAGATATAAAAATGGACTGGATAAAAAATCCATTGTCAATATAGACTTTCTGAAAAAAAAGGAGTTATTTGGATTCTTTGTAGCTGGTAGGTTACACAGGAAGGCCTTGTGAGTTAATATGGAATGATAATGTAACCCAGAAGTTAGGATTTAAGGACTGATGATGATTACTGAATCATTATATAGATATTCCTTTTTACTTTCTGATTGTTAGAGTTGACAGAGGGAAATATCTGAAACCTAAACTGTAACCCAGCTGCCTTGATCTCTGATAATGATTGTATAGCCTTTATCTTATGCCCTGGTGATTGTAAAACCTTGTGACTAACCTTCACTTGTACCCATTTATCAAGTTTTTCTGCTTTTGAGTCTTATGATCACTAAAGACAGCCCCTAATGTTTATTAACGAGTGGTCTTGGGTCAGCCCAGAACTAACCCACCCCAAATCCAAAGTTATCTTGATAACAGAAGCTGGATCTAACCAAAATGGGCCAGCCTGACATGCACAGTAGCTTAGACTTTAACCTACTTGTCACCTATACCTCATTGTTGTACTAAAAATCACATCCATTACCACAGCAAAGCCACCACTTTCTTACATAAGTTCTGTGACTAAGCATGTAATCAATCTGTGCATGCCCAACAATTAGATCACTTCTAATTACATCATCTGGAGCCACTGTACTCATTATCCTAAAACCCACCCATCTTTTGATGCTATAAAACTATCAGAATTTCTGCTGTTTGGGGAGACAGATTTTTTACCAATAGACCATCTATTCTCCTGCCTTGCGTGTAGCAATGAAATTCTTTCTCTCTTTGAAACCCCGGTGTCTCAGGAATTGGCCATTTGAGCACATCAGGCAAAAGAATCCACTGCCCTGGTCCAGTAACAATAACGGTAGGTCCACTGCCCTGGTCCAGTAACAATAACGGTAGGTAGAAATGGAGAGGAATAATCTATAATAAACACTCATCTGATCAATATGCTCTCATATATCAGTTCTCATATATCAGCTCTCATATATCAGTTCCTTCCAGTAAACACTAAATATCAAAAAGCCAATGTTGAGATTTTTCATCATCCATGCAACTGATTCTTAGACTATATTGCCTTTTATTTTAGATTAAAGCATAAAACTGTCTTTGATCCAAAAACAGTCATGTAGATCCAGCATTTATAGCTGAAGTCAACCTATTTATAATCACATAATTTTTTCAAATCTTTGATTTTCTTTTTATCCCTGTAATGCAAAGAAAGTTCCTGATAAAACAACTTGGAGAGCAACAGCTCTGCCTTGTTCCTGACACATTTCTCTTTATTAATACAGGAAACTAAAAATGCAAACACCACCAGTTCAACAATTAAGAAAACAGGATTACGAATGTCAGGGTTTTGGGGGAACAAATTAGGGAACTGGTTATTCCCTTAACAGAAGCATATTCACCAAGTAATTTGCTTTCTTTTAAGTAGAGTTATCCCCTTATATCAACAGAAGAAGTAAGTCCAAATTAAAATCACTATTCATCAATTACTCTTGAAAAGCAATAAAGCTTTTCAATTATAATTTGAATCATTGTATCTCAGGGCTTCTCAAAAGGAACAACTTGGGGTGAAGGAGCAGTTGAAAATTCCTAGTTATTGCTGACACAAAGGCAGATATTTCTGAGGATTTAAAATTTATTTAATCAATCACTAATTTTTTCAATGAATTTAAATTTTTTCCTTTTTTAAACAAATATTTTCTAGGCACTGGTGGTGAATATACTGACATAGTTTCTCCCTTCATGGGGCTTACATTCTAGTGGAACAGAAAAACATTAAATGAGAAATCATAATTACAAACTGTGATGAGCACTTTAAAGGAAGAGAACAGGGTCTGAGAAAGAATAATGGGAAGATGGAAATTTACAACCCCAGCCATCAATTCTTGCCTAGATATTGCAAGCCTTTTCTTTTTCTTGCATCCATGCTTGCCTCCCTCCAATTCATTGCTGTAAATGAAAATCTTTGCAGATTACTTCTTGGCTTTAAAATTCTTCCATTATTCTGAGGATCATATCTAAAATCATTAGAATGGTCTCTAAGACACTGCATGACCTACCCATTGCCTAATCCTTTATTTTCATGTCTTAACAGTCTTCACATTGTTCTCTGTACTTTAGCCACAATGGACTTCTTTCAGTTTCTAAAATTAAAAAAAGATCTTCCTTTGTTGGAGACTTTGTTCATGCTGTTCCTTCCACCTGGAACATCTCATGTCTTGTGGATCTGTATTCCCAGAGTACCGTACTCTTCTCTGTACCACACAGGAGTGCATTTGACTGTAGCTAACAGTTTCCCAACAGAAATGACTTCAGCAGTTGGAACATTTTACTACCTCATACCCCCAAAAATCTAGGAGTAGGCATTTCCAGGGTTACTGAAGCATTTCAAAATTATTACCAAGACCAAGATTTTTTTTCCTTTCTGCCCTGCCATTCTGTATTAATTTAGAGTCATTGCTTGATGGTAACAAGATGGCTCCATGCGTCACATCCTGACACAACTGCATTCAAGGTAGAAAAAAATGAGGAAGGATAGTGCCACAGTGCTCTCCTCTTGTGTATGTTCCTTCTTTCAGAAAGTAAAATCTTTCTCAAGAGTTCCCATCACATTCCCCCATATCATATTGGCCAATTCTGTGTGATATGGTAACTCTTAGTTGCAAGGGGGGTCTAGGAGATGGGCAGAAAAGAAAAATATTGGAATGGCTATTGATTTTATAATTCTTTGGGGCACTTAAAATTGTAATTAGAGAATAAAGTAGGTGAATTTCATTCATTGTCTCCTCTGTGAGATTATAGGCACTTTGACTACTGGGGATGTTGTCTGTCTTGTTCACTGCTATAAGCCTAGAATTGGCACAGTGCCTGGCCTATACAGATCAGTGTTGCTTGAATGAAGGAAGGAATGAATATGAATGAGAACAATATTGGTAGAAAACAGGTACAACAGAAACAGAAAACTGTCAACACAGAACTTCTTAAACTGACTGACATATCTCATCATACAGCAATGCATTCCAGGTAATTTGAAAGTGGTCTTTTCATTTAAAAAAAACGACAACTTTTTGAAAGTACTCAATTCCTTGAAAAATCAATGTGATTTTCCTAACTTCTTAACTCCTTCCATGTGAGTAGACATGGGCACTATTGTTGTCATTAAGATCCAGGAATGAATTCTTATAAAAAAATAAAATAAATAATAACTCCTGTTAAGCAGTTATGTGACCCATAAAATTTTAAATTGCCTCAAGTACATGAATGTAAATCAATTCTTGGCTAAAACACTCAAGTATCATTTAACAAGAAAAAAATGTATAAAAGATAGGAAACCATTCAAAAGAGTAGTATGCAATTTTTTATTTGAATTTTCTACTCCTGAGAGCATCTCAGAAACAGATAAATATGTCATTCTGATTGACTGATTAAGAAAAAAGCAAAGGTAAAATGTCTGAGACATAAAGGATCCCTAACACATTTTTGTTCCTATATCTATATTAAAGGAAACCTGGATTTATTCCTAGCTCTGTCATGTCTTAAATATGTAACTACGGGCAAATCAATTATGCTCTTTGGTTCACAAATGACATAGTAATCATAAACTACCTTTCAGTTATGATATGCAGTCACTTCAAAATTTTAAAATGTAAATGAAAAAAAGACAAATGGCATTGAACACACTCAGTTATAGCCAACCTAATAAAACATTGAAGAACAGATGCAAATTCATGAGAGTATCTGTTTCTACAGAGGCAGAATCTGGTCCTAGTAGTTAATGAACACGTCAAAACACACAGGGCACTGACATACAAATATCACAACAATTAAAACACCATTAGTTGTAAATATTCATGCATACAAGATGAGGTTTTAAGTTTGCAATATGGTTTTCATTTGAAGTAAAATTCCTTAAAAATGGAAAATGACTTTAGCTTCAGCAAAGGGAGTCCCCAAAGAACAAAATGAAAACAGATGGCTAAGAACAATCACCCACATGCTGAACACAGATCTTGAGGAGGCATTTCTAAGAATGAAGTGGCACTTCCAGTCTAGGCCACTTCCCACAAGGATCCTTATTTAACCCACAGAAAACTTGGGGTGTATATCTCTGGCAAAGAGGAACCTCAACAACTCTTTTCCCACTAGCCTCCCAGTGATCAAGCCTAGTTTTCAACTCTTGCCAATGTTCCAAATAAAGCTAAGTATCAACCACTGGAGACAGACAATCCCCTAACAAATCAGCACGTGATGATCAGCCCTGAGCTAACATCTTCCTACATAAATGGGCCATTAAGCCCTAGCTAAGCATATGAAGCATTCAATTTAATATATGATACACATCTGTTCCACTTTCTCAGTGAGCAGAATTTTCAAGATAACTTAAATCCCAAACTTAATCAAGGAGAAAAAAAATCTTGGCAACACTTAAAACCAAGTTTTAAAATATAATCCAAATGAGGGCGAGAGAGACCATTTTGCTGTAACTAATGAGATTATATAATACCTAAATCACATACACAAAATTACCGGAGCAGAAACACTACATCTTTTATTTGGGCCGATTTATCTTTCCTTTCGAGCCTATCAACATTTCCCAAAGATCTTCATCTACTCCTGGCCCAAGTCACCAAAACATAACTGCAAATGGTGTCCTCTGCAAATACGGTGACTTAACCCCCTTGATGCCCAAAGACCGCATGAGGAAAACTCACAGATTTGTCTTTCACGAGAAGAGCACAGCACTGGATTCCAGCCATCAGCATCTTGTGTGGGTTCCAGGCCACAGAGTCAGCCCTGTTGTGTTCAACAAAGAAAGGGACAGGGTAGGGAGGGGAGTCAATTTGGTTGGACTGGCAGAAAGAATATTATCATCAGCAGGATCCACATTCAGTACTCATACCCAATTTAGTGTCCTATAGGATTCCTTTTCTGCGTGGTTTGGGGAGTTTGTAGTTCTTTTTTTAAAAAAAGTAATTACTTGGCTTTTGTCTATTTCCAAAATGTCTCTTGGTTGGGAAAAGTCCAAAGAGATTCCCTGGGAGACTACATTTACCTGTGGATGCCATGCAGAAGCTTGCGGTGCTTCCTTGACATCAAAGCTGAGCCACCCCAAGAAGCCTGTTGAGATATTTATATAACCAAAACAATGTTATTTCAGTTATTTGTTTACCATCTGGTTATCACAGAAAACCCTGAGTGACAACCTCCATCTCCCTTATTTGGTACTTTGTTTTAAGTCATGGTAACCAATTTTTATTCCAGGAAAATGATCACTGGCTCTGCTCAGGGAACCAGAGTCTCATCACAATAGATGGGTCCCCAATGACCCTTAGGATTTAAATTGACACAAGACAAAGAAATTCACATATTGACCACTTGAGCTGGGTGTGTTTGAAAAGAGGTTAAACAGGCACAGTTCATGCCCTCTTGAAGTTTACAATCTGAAACAGACAACACTTCACAGTGCTGACATTCTATCCATATTTGTACCAAATTTTACAAATGCTGATGATGAGCCATGGACTCCGAGCTGGCATTCTATTTAAGTAATGAGGCACATGCTTGGCGAGGTAGATAGAGAAGAGGAAAGGAAGTCATAGCCAACTAGATGGTCTGGGTGGAAATGGATGCTGCTAATAAAAAAATAGATCTTTTCAGCCAGATGGCTTTCAGAAATATTTGAAAACCAAAACTGTGAGAGTGGGAGAGAGGAAAATTGGGATTAAGGAAGTCATTCATGCAAAAGGTAAATTTTATAAGCAAAGGAAAAAGGAGCTGAGAATGAGATGAAAAGAAATCCCATAGTCAATAGGTCTGGAGTAAGGGGAAGGAAGAATCAATATAGGGAATATGGAAGTCAGTTTAGTCCTTGAAATTGAGCTGACTTCTAAGTTTTACTTTGTAGGGCACTAAAGAGAGACTACAGCAAGAGGATTAGGAGTGGACTAGTTTGGGCTATGGTGAATGTTCTCCAGGGTAATTTAAACTTCACAATATCTCATAGAGATATTACAGATAAACTAAGTTTCAGAAGTGGTAGGTAAATTGCCCAAGGTCACACAGGTAATAAAAATCAGACCTGGGATCTAAAGCTCATTCATATAACACCACAATGTAGGAAAGGTAATCCTTTGGCCAAATGGTGGACCAGAGCATGGAGATGTGAGAGGAGATGAAAATGCTGCAGGCAGGACATGAGCCAAGGGCTGCCTAGGATATAGACGGAAGCCATCTTTGGCTATAGAATTTAAAAGGATATGGTAGACCCATCCCCCCAAGTTCTGTTGGAAGAAGTGCCAAGATTATGTACACCATGGATGTGGAAGATGAACAAAATGAGACATTTTCAAAATTCTCAGAGTTTTATCAAAGCTGGGCCCACTCATGCAAAATAAAGAGAATGTACAACACAAACTACTTTGCAGCCTTAAATTCCATTTTAAAACAACTCTGTCATGAGTTGCCTAGGGGGTAGAATTTAAGGAGGCACTCACTCTTGCAGTTGCACAAGTGCCCACGCTACCCTTGCACGACCATGAGAGTGAGTGACTCCTTCAGTGTTGAGTGTTAGACACCTCACTTGCCTCACCTTGGGTCCAGCTCTGCTCCCATGATTGGACTGGGGTATCTAACAATTTCATGGTGTCCCCCAAGTCTTGTTAGCTCAATGCATCTCAAGGGTGGTATGTTTCTTAAAGGATTAATGTCTTGGATTGTCAGTAAAGTCCCCTTCCTGCTGCACTCTCCCCCACACTGGAATTCACAATGGATGGTGTGTGACTATGGCTGGGCTACAAAACTTCAGCAACCAGGAAAATTTTACCATGGCCTACTGACTGAAAAAACCCAGATCTGGATTTCCAGATCTTCACTCCTGCAAACATTAAAATGACTAACATATTAGGTTCCTTTACTCCCATTACACACCTTAAATACTAAATTTCCTACTTTTCTCAATTCTTTAATCCCTCAATCTCACTGAGATCCTACCAGGGATATCTACGGGAAGGATTAATTAGTAAGACTCAGTCACACCCAGTTACTCTCCCACTTTCTGCCTGTCTCAAAAACTATGCCTGTCTCCTGTCCTATCCTTTGCCCCCTCTTCCTCCTGAGAAAATGTTCTCCCAATGCCTAGTGAGCTGGATCAAAGTTTCAAAATTACATAAACTCTTTTGAGGCATTAGTGCACAGTTTACAGAATGGCTTGGAGAGTTAGGCATAGCTCATCAGCAACCTTATTCCTCAAAAGAGCTGAAAGACAGAAAAGTACCGCCCCTTGTGTCAGTGCCCCACTTGTACTTGCTTTACTTTCTAAATTCCTAACTCAAAACTTACAACATTAAGCAATCACCTACAGGATGAAGGAACTTGATTTTCTAACTCAGTAAGAACTAATATTTGTTGACCTATTACTATATACTAGGCAATGTGGTATACCATTTCACATACACTTTCCCCTCAATTAATTAGTTAATTCATTAATAATAGAACCAATCCTGAAAGTGAGGTGGAGGCAGGTGTGGAATTTACATACAGTGTCCTCTAAAAGTCAGTGATTTTAAATACAATGTTTACTATCTCCCTTGGGGCTTAAGATGAAGAATGGACAGGAGAGTTTAGGAAGCTGGGCTGGGAGTGGATGGCTTTGCAGCAGCACAACCTTTGTTTCAGAGAAGAACCGGACCAGTGATGACATCCTACTCTGAGCCAGAGGCTGGAGGAGAATTCACTCTCAAGGACAGAGAATGGGACTGGAGGCAAAAGATTATTACAAAAAAAAAAAAAAAAAAATGAAGTTCCTCTGTATCTGTCATATAAAAATTCATTATAATAAATCAAATTTAAGACACCATCAAATATAAGATTCACGATTTATTTATGTGCTACTAAGAAAAAAACAAACATCAACATAACGATTTCCAAGATGTTAAAAATTTAGAAAAGGCTGGGGGTCATCTTAGAATTAATAAAAGATGGTATATACATAAGCAAGGCAACTTGGTTTTTTGGAAAACCCAGCAGAACAAGCAAGCATAATTACATTTTTAAAAAGAGATTCAGTAAATATCAGTTTTTAATATTTTGAAGAATCTTTAAAATAACCTTAAATTTTTTTTTCAACATGTCAAAGAAATTACTGCAATGTTGTTAATTTTTTTCTTTAAAATTAAAAACTATGCATGGTATACTGTATAAAGTTTCTTCAAGATAAACTATGCACCCCTGTATAGAATTTTATCAACCAATTAGATGCCTGAAATATTAAAGAATGGGTGAACACTGTCTCAATGTTAGAGCTTACCAATTTCTTTAATAGCTCAGATGGGTGTTGTTAAATTTAATGTTACACTACAAGCATTTATTAGCTGCCTACTGTGTGCAAGTAGAATAATTTGGTGGGGTGTAAATATTTCCTTATAAAAGTATTTGTTTCAAGGATTCAACCTTTATTTTTTAGACAACCTAGAAAACTTTTATTCATATTTATAAATTGCATTTCTGTTAAGCCCCATAAATGTCTTAATATCATTCCCAATTTAGACATTACTGTAGTTACTGTTTTATGTAAATGATAAAATCCATATTTAATGTTTCTTTTATGAGAATAGAATATTTAAGTATAACAGCTGATGTTGCTGATTTTTTCCCTTATTTCCAATGTTATAAAAGTACTAATTTCATTTTCTCTTTTAGTACATAATGTATTGTTATGCTAAGTCTATGAAAATCAATAAGATATAAGTTGAAATGTGAACAGATACAAATACTGCAATTCCATTTAAGAAATCACAAATAATCTACCTGAAGTAATGCCGTTGGCATGCTAATAGAACTTTTAGCTTTAGTGAGCTTTCTATTAGTGCTGCTTTTGCCAAATACTAGCATACTTTTAATGAAAGTCATGAGCTGCTGAAAATTTCTCTCCACATCATATTATATACACTCTACTTTGAAAACATGAAGTCATCTAAACTATGATATTTTATGTGGTTCTATCCCCCAAATGCTTAGTTACCTTCAATTTAACAAGTCAAAATATTGTTCTTTCTTCTTCTGATAAAGAGGCTCTAAACCACTCACTGACTAAAGGAAAGTTCCCTAAAATCTCATCAGAGTGTTCAACAGTGACTTCTCCTGGGTAGAATCTAATTAACTCCTGGTTTCACACACAAAATAAGAACACCAGAGAGCTCAACAAACTTTCATAACTGACTGAATTCAAATTTTTAATGCCTGATAAGTAGAATTTTAAGGGTTACCTTTAGTTAAGGGAAAACTGATTATGAACAACCGTGGGACTTAGAAAATTATCTAGGAAAAAAGCCAATCCTCTGTTCAGAAAATTATGAAGAATGTTTCTCAAATAATTAACTGTGATAGATCTAGATAAAGCTAAACTTGAATTATAGGAAGGAATTTTGTAATGTAGCTTTTTGCATTTTCCAGTTGATGAGAATCATATAATTTTTTCTGGTAGAGATTTAACTGACCACATCTGTTTGCATGAGGAAACTGAAGCTCAAAGAGCTGAGATCACAATAATGAAGAGGGAAATCAGAATCCTAAAGTTGCCTCTATAGTCCAAAATGTGTCCCCTTCACCATGCTGCCTCAGTGACAGTAGTTTTGAGGGATCAAAAGAGAAAGTTCACAGGAGAGGAGGAAATAAAATGGAATCCAGAAAACTAAAGTGGTATTTACATCATCTTGGAATCTTCTTCTGTGTACCTTACAGTAAATAACATGCTTATTTCCCCAAATTAGAAATACACAGAAAAAAAAGAATAGCTCAGAATCTCATATCTAGCATCCTGTAAGATGAAAAACTTCCCACCAAAGCTGCAAAAAGACAATGAAGTTAAATATATGAACTTACATCCACATGAAGCCAGAGGCTGTGCTTCTCACAGATGTCAGCTATCTCATCCAGAGGATCAAAGGCTCCCAAGACAGTTGTACCAGATGTGGCACAGACAAGAAATGGTGCTGCCCCCTGTAAGAAGGACCCACACACAGAGTTATAGCCATCACCACTAAGTTTGCCCTGTAGTATACTTTATAAAGGTAAATAGCTCTTTATCTGGATACTTATTTGGTTTCTTTGGAAATAATCATTACTTCATTGGATATTTTAAAATTTTGCCATGTGGCTTCTTGACATTAGAAGCAGGTTAAGCATACTGAGAAAATACCATGACACTAAGTGGTCCTTTGTCTCAACTCAACATGTATCCTCACTACTTTTACTCTCATTTTCTTTCCACAGTAAATTCTGTTCCATAGAGTCTCAAATAGAGACTGAACAACCTCAACCACAATGGCAAACTGGCATTCTACGATTCCTGACTCCTTCCTTGGAGAAATACAGTGGCACCTCCCTAATGCCAGTATTGTGACCCTTCTCCAAAATTAAAATGAACTCAATTGGAAGACAAACAGCCAGCTCCAGGGAGAAACTATGTAGACCTGGCTGCTTGTTTCCTTATAAAGTGTCATTGTAAAACAAAGAATGCACTCAAGTACAGATTTGACGTCATAGGGAGTAAGGTAATCTCACCGGATACACTCTCCAAAATGGGTGCCAGAACAGAGAAATCGCTTGGAATGTGCTGGAAAAGACAGCCTGCATCACTCCAACCACATTTATTCCTCCCTACACAGCTGATGGCTGCATCTTACAGAGTGAGCAGGGGCCAGTGGGAAATAGGGGAGAAGTGGAGGAATGTGGGAGCACACACAGGGATGAATGGTAACCAAGCCAAGCTAGCCAGGCACCTGACCCCAGTACAGTACTTTATTCCAACAGTTGGAGGAAGAGTACATGAGGTCGTTTCCAAATGGATGGATCCCAGTCTGGCTGCAGTATAGAAGTGCCTTGGAGGGAAAACTCACAGATAAAGGTGGGGTTGGGGAGAGCAACTAGAATCTTAAAATCCTAGAGCACCAGAGGAATAAGTGACAGAAATACTTACTGCCTCTAAAAGTCATTTTACCTTCATTTAGGATGGAGTCATTTTTTCTCCCAATATTATCTTGAAATGCAATTGAGATTGCAATATATTTTTCTGTACTTTTAACATCAGGGGTTGTTGCATTTGAACCAGACTCATTTCAACTTAGCTGACCTTTGGACGGAAAGATGTGATTTCTCAGTGCAAAGTGGGGCAGAGCAGGGACACGGGCCACACCTCTAAGTGGAGATGCATGGGAATCAAAGTGAATGGTACATATGAATCCATTTGACATTATGGGAGATGCTGTGATACATGGAATCCAGTCTATCTACACCTCTTACAGCCCCTGGGGACCACAGACATTGGAAATTCTTCCCTATAGTCAACTACCAATAGATTATTTCTTCATTATGCCCAGTGACCTAAATGAAATGAAACAGATTTACATCAATCATTAAAAACAACAGGAAAAGTAAGTTACTAAAACCTTTTAAGGAGTCTTTCATGGATGGGCTTTACCACATAAACTAAATGACATTGTGATGGTGGTGAGAAAATACCTACGCAAGTTATTATAGCCTACTAATGAGTTTTCCTCACCTTTTTTCACAAGCCTATTTATAAATATCGGGCCCAGAAATTAAACTTTGAAATTTGAATTTAACTTTCCAGATTTTTTTCTCCCAGATCTCATGCCATTAATGAGAAAATTCAGTGGAAACAATATTGATTGCTTTCTGCCGATGAGCTGTATTCCCTAAGAAAGTTTATTATCTCTAACACTCAGACAAAAAATATCTCCAGATATTAGAGATTGTATTATACAGTTCCAGTTTTTTATAAGCACGTTAGAATCTCTGCTGCCTCTATGGTTTTCACCATCTTTGTAATGGCATCAAGTAAAAGTCACTGCTCAATTGTTTTTTAACGGATTGTTACTGGCGAGGGAATTGAAAACCAGCAGAAAAAAAGCTGATATACTATTCCCTATATCTGAAACAATACAAATCAAAGGCTTGAAACAAAACAACTAGATCTGAAGGTGCCAAGAAAAAATAAACTAGTCATCATGTATTACGATCTAAGAATGTATGCAAGGTTTGTCCTTGGCAAATCCAGCCTCAAGATTTGACTGACTTAAAGAAAACAGAGGAGACAAACCAACTCTAACCCCATTGTTCTACTTTTAAATGTGCCTAAAGCAATTTTTACTTTTTAAAAACTTCTTTTTTCAAGTTCTCAACTTTTTTGTCAGTCTCATGTGCTTTCATTGTCAAAACAAAAACTTGAGCAACGAAACTAATAATTACTGCAGAGAAATGTTAGAAACATGAGTTCTTAATGATACTAAATAAAAACAAGTTTCAGCTCTCTTTGAAGGATGCTAGACAACCAATTCTCTATCCCAAAAACTGGCAAATAAGAGGAAAGAATACAGCATTTATCTTGCCTTTCCTGTGTAAACCATTTCCTTAAGGAAACCAAAGAGGGATGAGGAATGCTTATCTTTAAAGTATCATGGCAACCAGTTAATGAAGGAGGAATGAGAGCATGAGTTAGAACATCATCTAATGAGATAATGAGACTGGACAACGATCATCAATGGCAGCAAATCCATGAGATGAGAGCTTTATAACGGATAGATCAGGCTGACGATGCACAAACCCACCAATCAGTCTAATCACAAAAAGAGACATGGATGTCTACCGATGGAAAGACAAAATACTACCCATGAAGTATTCTTGGTAAAAAATCCAATGCCTAACCTGAATTTCATGGCTCCTAAATGTCTAACTGCCAAATTACTGGAAATATAGAAACAGAGGAGAGCTGGGGAATAAAGCACTTAGATTCTCAAATTCTTGATAACCTAAAAAATCCATAATGTGGAAAACTGTACAGGACTGGTTTCTTCAACAAATCAATTGTAGAAAGAAAAAATAAATAAATAAAAGAAAAAGGAAGGGAAGCTATAGATTAGAAAAGATTTATGTGATGTAGCAACCAAACGCAACATGTGGACCTTGTTTGAATCCTGATTCAAAAAAGCCAATTATTAAAAGAAAAAAAGGCAATGGAAGAACTTTTAATTCAGACTAGTTATTTGATAATATTAAGAAATTATTATTTATTATTTATTTGTTTAAATATAATCATGTGTTTTTTTAAAAAAGATAGTCCTTTTCTTTTAAAGATACTCTGAACTATCTACATATCAAATGATATGATGTCTGGGAGGGGCTGGGGAAGGTGTAGATGAAACAGGATTGTATAAGAGTTAATGAATATTGAAGTTGTATGATGGATATATGGGGGGTCATTTTATTACTCTTTCTAGTTTTACTTATCTTTGAAATTTTTCATAATACAAGAAGTTTAAAAGGAAAGACAGAAAGAAATACAGAAGGAAGAAGGGAGGGAGGGAAAGAGGGAAGGAGACAACAAAGGAAGAAAAAAGGAAGGAAGGAATCACATGAACCACACAAAAAAGCACAATCAACATTCTCCAACAACAAGAATTTATGACATCATGAAAGCTCTTTCTGATAGAAACAGATGCAGAAAAAGATAAAACTAAAACTAGGAAGCAATATCTGTAGTTCATACCAGAATAAATGTCTCACAGGTTGTAATGCAGAATTTTATCCAAAATTCAAAGAAATTTTGTTAGTCTATAACCATCAAACTATCAAATCGACTTGTTATTGGTATGTTCTTTTTAAACAAAACAGAATATAACGCATTGTTTGTCTAGTAGAATTCTGGATTGATCTATTTCTTACTCATGGTGTCACTTAATCTTTTGCTCTAACTTCCAAGTTTCTAATAAATTAGATCTAGAGCTTTGATTAAATTCATGTTTTTTCTTGCCAAAAAAAAAAGTTCTACTTATACATCTAAGGACACACACCTGAATCCAATACATATATAATAATGGCAGAATTTTTAAGTATGGAACTTCAAATCAAATAGAGTGATCTAGCATACTCAAGGGACATGGTGATATTTTTGTGAAAATTTTTGAAAATAAAGAGTACAACAACAGAAATATAATACTAAAACTTAAACAAAAGAATCCATTTTCCTTGGAGTATGAAATCCTATGACCATAGACATACTTATATCCCAGCTCAGCATGTGGGCTTTTCATTTTTCAGCAATCATGTCTGACTTTGTTGCTACCTATTGGAAAGTTGCCGGAGAGTGGTCTGAAACTCCATTAGCAACAGGGGTTATGGTGGGATGGGAGGAAAGCTATGACGTAGGTGCATTTAAAACAGCAGGCTTTTGGTCTCAGGGGTGCTCACCAAGAGCAAGATATCTGCTTTTTAGAGAATGGTCCACCTAAAAAGCAGGTGTCAGGCCAGCCCTAGCTGGAGTATAGAAGGTGACCAGGCCACACCTTGCCTTCCCAAGCAATGGGAATTCAGATTTGATACTTTCTGGCAATTGGTTTGACCTGCAGAGTTTTCAGAGTCAGGAGTTATGTAGGAGAGTGGATGCTGGGACCTGCTGGAGAAGCTGGTTTCTTCCTTAGGGCTAATTCTAGGCAAGAATCCTGAATACCATGATGTCAATGTTTTAATAGGCTCCGGCCACCTGGGAATGAGAACATCCGAGAAACACCATAGAACATGGAGAGGCAAGCACCTGGAAATAGAACATCTGTAAATGAATTTCCCTTTTTAACTTCAACAGGCTCTCTTCTCTCTCCCACACATAGAGATGGGTTTGGCTGTGCTTGCGTGCTCCCCCTGTCATTCTCTTTCTCTCGCCCATGCATACATTTTCTCTCCCTCTCTCTTTCTCCCATCTCACCTCTTTTCTGGCTTTCCAGATTTGCTTTTCCAGTTCCTCAGGTATCATTCTACCTCTAAAGGACACAGATTAGAGACTTTCAGTTATCTTTAGCAGTTAATAGATAACACTACTGCTTTTTAAAGAGTCTGAATTTCCCCCTCCACCCACCAGGTTTCCAGATCCTGTCCCCATTACCTTCCATCTGTTTCCACAAAGCAAACGTTCTCAGTACCAATCCCAAGAAAGGAGGCTGCCTTCTTCATGGAGTAATGACACTGAATTAAAGGGGCAATGTAGGAAGAGAGAGACGTGAATATACAGCACAGAAAAAGCATTGCTTATTATTTAACAAGGTATAAGTCATTGTGACTGAGCCCAATCTTAGGAACATTATTGCATAAAAAAAAGAAAACAGTAATTTATTTGTGTTCCTTAGTATAATGGTTAAGAACATTGACTTTGGGGCAGAGAAACAAGGATTTAACTCCAAGTTCTACCAGCAACAGCTATGGAATATTGAGCAAATAACATACTCCCTAAGCCTCAGTTTCTTAATCTGTTGAGTGGGCATGGCAATAAGGCCTACCTCATAGGCTTGTTATACAAATTCAGCATACAGCTGACACGTGGAACACACTCGGTCAGAGGAGGCTGTTCTATACAATGTTAAGAAAAGAAAAGTTTCTCTATGCTACTAAGACTCAGTGTTAGCGAAAACTTAGAATCTAGTCCATTGCTGACTTGAACCTTTTAAGGATATAGCAAGACTTATCAAAGATTGCAGTCACCAACCAGAGAAGAATACAGTTATTGACAAGAGCAAATTAGGATTAAAATACTGACCAGACATTTGACAAATTTTGTTTAATACTGAATGCAAGACGGAAATGATACACATAGGAATATGGTTAAAATCATAACAAAAGTAATAAATTATAAACACACTGCTTCACTCAGCAATGGCTTGAATGAGGTTAATAGATGGTTCTGGAATTAGGTCCGGTCTATTTTTTATTGGCAAGTAGTAGTATATGTTTTAGATTGTCGGACCTCCCCTCCACCCCATGCAAAAAGCCTATAAAATGATTAGCATTCAACATTGGAAATGTCACTTTTTATATATTAGCGAGGACAGGTGGTCAATTAATTCTTTTTTCATGCCAGAAAAATGAAGGTGCTCAAGGACATTATTGTACCAAAAAAACCTTAGTAATTTAATTTGTAGGTATGAATACATTAAAAGAGTAGTCAAGTCTTCACATTTAACTTGATGTATTCCCTCAAATGTGGTGATTTTTTTCTTCTTTTGTCAAGAGGGTTTTATTGGGAACTCTTTAAAAAAAAACTGTATAAAAATAAATGTAAAAGTAACAACATCGGGAGAAATGAAACCATCCTAAACAATTAATTTCCAAATATCAAATAAGACAGATCTAAAATGCCTGTAGGATGCATTCATCTCAGGTTGTTAAAAGAACATATGCATGTTGAAGAGTAATAACGTACATGAAAATGTAATTAATTCTCGTCCTGCTACATAAGTCTGTACTGGTTTGAGGTAACATGCCTAGCATAGCTAAGGTAGCATAGCTAAGATGAATTATTTCTCACCAGAGATTTGGGCTCTGGCAACCAAACAGCTATTGATTTCACGATGATAAATACTAGCCTACCCCATTGACAACACCCTATAAGGAAAATCACAGTTTTCTGCCTCTAAGAAAGAGCAAAATATTCCCAACCAATGGATCTGCTGAATAAAAAAACTTGCAATCAGAATAAAATAGCTTCAGTGGAGCTATCTTTAGGTACCTCAGGGCAAAATATAGCCAACATCGATCTCAAATGGGTAAGGACAGATAAAAAGTCAGCAAAGCTGAAGTCTAAACATCTGATAGCATCAGAGAAGGAAAAGAGCTCTAAAAGGGGGGAAAAAAACAAAAAGAGTAATGCTTCAGGCATGCCGAGTACTTTCAAGAAAAGGAAAAACCTAGAAGGCTGGAGTTCAGAAGTAACAAGTGCATTTAGAGACAAAGGGTGGCTGTTCCCATCACTGCAAAAGAGAAGTCAGTCATTCTAAGACCCAGCCTCCCCCTAGGTTTGATTTGTCTACAAAAGATTAAAAATTCTCAGCAGGCTTTCATTTCTACAAAGATAAAACAGCAAGTGCCTGCATGGAAGAAAGCATTGAGCCGAAGTTTTATTTTCTGGTTTCAGCAAGGATTTTTTTACATGACCTTGCGTTTCTTAAAGAACTGCTGCTTTCCCCTTAATTTAGATTGGGCTCTGGACACTGGGACTTCTAGTGCTGACTAGTTCAATGGTCAAATTAGTTCCAGGTGGTAGAAAGGGCAGAGTTTATATATATTGCATGTTAGGAAATGAAGAAAAGGAAGCTCCAGAGGACTTCTCCAAGGGCACCCAGTTGGTTCTGTCCCTGAAGAGAGCAGAACCAGAATCCAGGCAAACTGCTTCCAGCTTCGAGCTCTGCATGCCACCCTAAGAATACCTGTGAGAATGCTAAAGTAACATCAAAACTCAGGTCAGTCACTCCTAGAGAGCAGGGCCCTCTAGGGTGAGGCAAGTGAGGCACGTAGGGTACAAAATTTAAGGAGGCACGACCCTGAGATCGGCACCCTAGACACCTCATTGGCCTCACCCTAGTCCCGGCCCCGCTAGAAGTAACTAGACCAATTGCACACTGACCTGGGAAATAACAGTTCCTTTTTCACCCTCACTTTTTAGTGGTAGACAACAATGATGCTTCATGCTGGTTCCCAAAGTGATTTGAATTTTTCAGGAATTTTACAAACCTGGGATTTCTGCACACCCAAGGAATTCATAAAGGAGTGCTAATCAAGCCACAGGCAATCACTTTACTACTTTTTTCCAAATGTCCCCTCTCTTGGATTCCCATTAGGCAATGGAGAGGCTACCTTAGAAACAGTGACAGTATAAGGGTCTCTGTCATGATATTCCAGCTCTCCATCAACAGTTGAATTACACCCAAAACCTCAACTATGCAAAAGCACCTTCAGTGCTGGGTGCATATATACCGCATTGGATGGAATGAGACAGGGACGAGTAATTAACCTAGTTAATCTGGGGCAGCATAAAAACTGGAAAAGTAAGGCCACCTAATAAAACAATATAGGAAAATAACCACTGGGCCAAAGACCAAACATCAAAAAGAAAATGAGGGAAGTATAGTAAAAAGGCTAAAATAGCATTTAGACCATCTAGGAAACATAGCCTTCTTTAATTCCTTTTTGAAACCTAATAACGGATTGATTTGTTGGACTAGGTGGTAAAGGTGGTCACTAAAACATGAACTAAAATAATGAAAATACTATGACCTGAGTCTCTTTGGAAGGACAAGGAAAGGAACGGAGACACAAACTTGTGTCAGATGGATGGGGAGAAATCATTCAAGGCTACAGGGCTCTCAAAGTAGTGGTAATTTTTCTATGGAATTCACACCACGTCCTTAGTTTTCTAGCTCCACCTTCTGCTGACATGGTAGCCAAGGAATACATTTTGCCTCATTTTGCATCTATGTCTCCACTGGAGGTTAAAAAGTAATGTTTGCTTAGTTCTGGTTTCACAACTACATGAAGTTTCAATTTATTTTAATTCTCAATTTACCAGCCACACCTGTCATTATTGATCTTTCCCAAACATAATCTTTATTCTAGGCTTCCATAGAATTTCTTCCCCTTTTCCAGGGTCTAAAAGAGAACTCCAACATCTTTTAAACACAGTAAAGAATGAAAACGGCAAAAGTGAAAGCATAGAGCTGATAGTAGGGGCTCTATTTAATCAAGTTTCCTGGACTTGGAAATAGTAACCCAAACACAGAAGGGACTTTGTATTTCTGATCTGCATGTGTCCCTTCAAAGTGGGAACCCCAAGAAGGAAACTCTACTCCATAATAATCCCAAGTAACTAAGCATTTTTCCTAGCTGTCTACATTAGCAGATGTTCTTCTCATGCTACAGAAAGAAGGTCTTCTGAAGGCCAGCCTCTGGTTGCTGAGTTAATCTCAAAACAGACAATTCTTCCCAGGTGTCTCTGAGCACTCAACATCCACTTTGCACCTAGCACTGAACTAACCAAATCCAGGATCAGACAGGGCAGGAGGAAGACACGAGGGTGGCCAAGTTTTCTTCCACTGCTGACCTCTTAAAGCATAATTGATCCTTTTGCAATATAAAGGTAACTTTGGGTCTTAAAAGAAAATAACAGTTATGGGAAGTCTAGCCAAACATAACAGACAACTTTCAGACTTTTCCCACTTCAAGTGCTTGACATAAGACGTAGAATTATGGCAGACAGTACAGAACTAAATTCTTTCTGCAAGGGATCTAAGGAAGAAGCAATGGTGGGATGGAGAGAGGCACCCACTGGAATCACACAAACATAGAGAAAGGAAAAACAAATTCCTCCCACAAAAGACTGCACTTATGGTGCACCATCTACTTCTACCACCTCATTACATCATAGAACTCAACCATGGTGCAGGGGAGACCAGCCAGGAGACACTGGACAAACTTTCACACCAAAGAAGAGGCCTCCATTCTTACTTTCTTTCTTTTTTTTTAATTGGTGTAGTTATAATTCCTTTCTGGCCACTCCTGTCTAAAATGTAAAAGGAAACTTTGCCCCTTGTGTATTTTCATAAACCTGCTTGGCGGACTCCTCAGCCCTTGGGACTCTGGGTTTCCTGATAGCCAGATGCCCTGGAGAGTTGCCGGATGGCTTGTTTTTTGTTTTTGTTCTTTGATCTGCGGTCTTGGGAAGGAGCCTGGACTGTTAGGAGAAATGTGGCCCCTTCCCTTCCTCCAGAAAGATGGAGTTGATGATGAATGGACTCTCCAGGGAATCTCCCCAGCTGCCCTCCACCCTGGACTGGCAGACTTCCCTGCCATAAGAGAGCCACATTCTTTTCTTCATGCTCAGACATAAACTTAGCGTCTTAATGGAAGGAAAAGGAGAACTTCAATTATGATTTTTTATTAAAGACAATTTCTATCTCCTTCCACTACAAATTTTTTTTTCATTTCCCTGTCTCTTAGTAATAATAGCTAATATTTCTTACTATCTACTAAGTTCCAGATATATTACTTTATATGCATTAAATCTTTACTCTTTACAGCAACCCACTAACAGTGCTGTAGGGAGTGTGCTGGGTTAAACTAGGCAGAACTGCTTGAATGGCTCCAATTGTTTACTCTTTCCTGTATCTGTGCCTTTTCCAGGGGGACTCTGAAGCAAATCCTCTCAAGAGGTGGAGTTTATTTTCCCACCTCTTGGATCTAGATACAGAGATTTGACTTACTTGGCCAAGAAAACGAGGCAGAAGTGATAATGTGCCAGTTCTGAAACTAGGACTCAAGAGTCCAGCTATATTTCCATGCTTTTTCACCCCTGCCATTGCCATGAGGGCACACCCGAACTAGCCTGCTGGAGGATGAGAGGCCCATGGAACGGCAGGGGATCGCTGCTCTCATCCCTGCTGAGCCACTCCCAGATCGCCATCAGCCAGCCAACCCCCAGACACTGAAGGAGCCCAGTCATGAGCAGCAGAACTGCCCAGCCATCCTGAGACCTACACACAATAATATATGGTTGCAGTTCTATGCCACTGTGTTTTGAGATAAAGCGTTAAACAACAAGGGGTAACTGATATACCCATTTTTACAGATTAGATTAAATGCATTTTACAGATGCATTTAAACACAAGCTGACCCTTTACTTAGAAGTAGTAGTAGTAAAATAAAAGATAAGAGAACTGCAGCAATGTCCAAATGTGTGTGTGTATGTGATATTCATTGTTACTGGATATTTCCTTTTTCCCTTAAAAAAGAATATGCAAAGGTTTTATATTAGCAACCCAAAGCAATCAATTTCACAAAGAATGTGAGGAGGACATAGCCTAAATCAGTAGCAATCATGTATACTCTAATAAATACACTTAGAGAAGAGATTCACAGAAAGAGATAGCAGTTTCAAATTAAATTTGATCTTTTCCTGAAGAAAAATGTTACAGGTTATAACATTTTAAATAAAGGTGATGTACAAAATTGGGTGGCTGGAGAGTACAAAATTAAACCCATTAGATTTCCCTCTGGAATGAATATTATGTTATGTTTTGACATATTAGTCACACAGATAGGATAAAATCACATTAGGAGTTCTCAAATGAACAAGCCCATTTAAATGATGCAGTCTCATAAAATCTATGCGTGATATGAAGAATAATTTTTTACCTCTGCAGACACGAAAAGGACTAATCTTGGCAGCCCAGACAGTCCCTTTTCCTTAATATCAGGACAATATTTGTATCTAGCTAAGTTCATTGCATACATGTTGGACACTGAACCACCTGCAAAAACAAAAGTAAAATAACAGGAAATTATAGCTCCCTGATTGCCAAATACAACACAAAGCATGAATGGCTGTGGCTGCTCCAGTCTAATGACAAATCCCTGTGAAATCCTCTGGACCACTACCCCACCCCCCCAGTCACTCTGAATATTTCACTCACACATTTCCTAATTTCCAATACCAGCAATTTCCAATCTCAGCAAAAAGAGATATTTTGGCCCCTTTATCTCATTTCAGGGTTTTTCCAAACTAAAGTTTCAATCTATGAGCTCTGGATTTAAGGCCTGGAGACCCACTTGGATCCAAGTCTCCATAGTTAATAATTTTCTTTCTGTCTGTCACCTGATCAACAAAATGGAAGCAACATTACATGCTCATCTCTGGTTCCAAAAACAAACAAACAAACAAAAACAAACAAAAAAAGGAAAACAAAAAAAAATTATAGGAATAAACAAAATGTGATACAGAAACTTTCTCAAGTAAAATAGAGGGACTTAATTGTAGCGCTTCCAAACCCCCAACAACAGAAAAATTCATTTGTGTTAGATAGAAATACTAAATTGTAGAAATCTCATTTGTGTGACCATTTATCCAAATAAGAAGCATTTATTCAAAATATTATTATCATTCTCTAGAGAGACACAAGCTATGTTCTCATCAAATAGTATTATTAATATGCTAACTTTTTGTAATATATAAATCTGAAAAGAGACTTTGTTCCTTACTTAGAATATGAATAAGATAATTTTGAGATGCTTATAATAGAAGGGTGACGGTGATAACTAATTGCACTTACCTGGATTAAATATTCCATCCCCTTCTTTCCAGCCAATAAATTCAATCATTTTCTTCAGAACTGCTTCTTCCACTAACAGAAACACTGGGGACACCTCATACGTATAACTAGATAGATATAAAAAACACTTCACTTCTATGACTAGAGCCAAACCATCCCTTTGGTGTCCCAAGAAATGCATACAGAGTTTTATTAAACCAAGTGGCCGTTGAAGTATAGGTAGAGTCTTTGGAAATTTATCCACTGGAAATAAAGAAATATGCATTCAGTGACAGTGCTAGTCATGATTAGATAAACGCCAGTAGCTATTGACCTTAGAGACACGTATGCTACTTCATCACACTTTATTTGAAGGGAATCTTTAATTCCATTGGGAGAGATAAAGTTGGTGCATCTGGAGTCTCTGTATTAGCCACGGCAGTGGCCATTTTACTCTCTAACATGTGCTTTGGTTTCTGGTTAAAGAAAAGTTATTGCCATGGAAACCAGGTGTTATTAGGCTACTACAATGAGTGTGTTAACAGTCAGCTGTCAATATGTGGTTGGAGGTTACCTGTCCTGAACTAGAGCTTCTACCACATTGATTGTTGTTATACAAATGGGAAGAGTTCTTGGGGACATCTGTTATCATGTAACTGATTCTACAGCAAAGGCAGCACCCAGATCCCCTATCAACGAAGGATTCCTTGCACCAGAGGCTGGAATGCTATTGTCATGTCAGCCCCTTTAGGGATTGCCTCATCTATAGGGAGCCACCTTTCCCGAGGACACACCCCTGCCAGTGGTGGTCCACACCTGAGTCATGGAGGTGGAAGTATAAAGACCTGACATCTGGGATGAATTTGGCCCTCTGAAGAGCCATTCTAGCTCCAGTCTCCATGGGGTCAGCTGACATTATTATTGAGCCTGCATTGACGCTTGACTCCTATCTGTTTCCTTAGGCTCCCAACTACTAGTGTTGATCTCAGGGATACTCCTTAACAAACATCCTGCTCACTAAACCCCATCTAAAGTCTGATTCCCAGGAAACTCTGTCTGCAATAGTCATGATGTTGTACAATGTTTGAGTCTCTCCTCCCTCCAGATAACTTCAGGGTGACTAAATACCAATAATCTCCCTCTCAATTAGGTGATTGCTTTAAATTGAATCTGAATAAATGTATACTCTCAATACATGAGTTAAGTAGACACACTTAAATTTATAGTGGCAGAATATAATGCAATTATTTTTAACATGTTGAAGGTAAAGCTTTGGGAAAGAGACAAAAAATACTGGGCACCTACTATGTGTCAAGCACGCTACAAACATTACATAATTTTAGAAAAGAGCTATGTCCTGTTTTCAACCATGTTATGAAGCCAGGCTACAAATACCAACAGTATGAAAATAGTTTACATGTACCTGTAAATATAAACGAAATAATAGCTCACTTTTTTGAAGGAATAAAAGTTACTATTATATTCCTCTTTGAAAACTGGCTAAACTGTAAACCTGGGATTATTATTGAGCCCACATTGAAGCTTGACTCCTATCTCCTCCATCCATAGATGGAGGAGAGGGCAATTTAAAATGTATTTGTGTCTTGGCCACATTTCAAGTGGATTTTTCAGTTTGGCACTAGGTAGCACCTACCTGGACACAAGTCTCCATAGTTAATAATTTTCTTTTGTCTTATCACTTGATCAACAAAATGGCAATAATAATACATGCTCATGCCTGGGTCCAAAAGGATTATAAGGATAAACAAAATGTGATTCTGAGACCTTCTCAAGTAAAAGTAATTTTAAGAGTGGAGAGATTTACTTACTTCCTTACTTATTATTTATTATCATTTATTATCTAAATATTTCAGATAAAAGAACTCAGATAAGGAGTCAGAAAACTTAGGATATACTGGAATATAATCTTACTGTCTCTTATGATGTGCCTACAACTTGCTCCTCTATGCATTGTAACCTGGTAGATAGCTCTCATCACTCTATCAAACCTTCTGTACCTAAGGACACCAGTGACCCCCGCAGTGCTAATCCAATGGACATTTTTCAGTATTTACCTTGTTTAATCACTCTCAAAAGCACGTGATGCTATTGATCCCTTTCTTCTTCTAGACACACTCTCCTCCATGTCTTCCAAGCCTCCCTTCCTGATTTTCTTCCTTCTTCTCTCCATTATAGATTCATCTTCCTCCTCCTAATCATTAAATGTTGGATGCCCTCAAGGCCCAATTCTAGGTCCTCTTCTCTCCTTATTCTATACTCAGTCCTCAGATAGTGGTTCTCCCTTCTGGCTGCTCATTAAAATTTCTTGGTAAGCATTATAAGTATATCAATTCTTGGGACATGCCCACAGAAATTCGGATTTAATCCATCTGGATTGGGGCCCAGGATCAACAATTTTTTGAAAGATCCCAAGTTGATTCTAATGAGCAGTCAGAATTGAGAATGACTGACCTTGGGGATCTCGCCTGTGCCCACAATTTCAATTACCATCTATTTCTCAATAACTCTTAAATTTATACCTTCCACATAGACATCAGAATTCCAGGCCAAAGTATCTACCAGCTTTGTTGACATATATTTTTGGATATCTGAAAGTCACTGCAAACTCAAAAACCCACAACTGAAAATCGAATTCTTGATCTTGCCTCTTCTACCACACACTTAAAAACTGGCCCCTTTCCCAGTGCTTCTTATCTCAGTGACTGACATGACCATCAACCCAGCTATGAAAACCAACAACTCAGGCAGTATCCAAGAAATCTATCCCTTGTCCTCATTTCCAAAGACCAACACATCATTCAGTCCCTTTTGTCTTACCTTCTAAGTACATTTTTTCTCCCCATTCCCACAACTTCTGTCCCAGTCCAAGCTACATCATCTCTTACCTGAAAAAGGCAATGCCGTCCTAATACATTCCCCCCAACCTACTTTCCGAATGGCATTCAGTGATTTAGAACACTTCAATGTCCTTCCATTGTACTTTGAATAACTCATAAACATGGCCCACTGGGCCCTACATGTCTGGCTCCTGTCTATCTCCCTAGCCTCACCCTCCATTATACTTCCCCTCGCTGTCTCAGCTACACCTTCACTGGCCTTTCAGGTAACAGAATATGCCATGCTGCCTTCTGCCACAGGGCCATTGTATATGCTGCTCCCTCTGGCACTCATCTCTCACCTTTTTGCCTAGCTAATTCTTACTCATTCTTCATCCCTCAGCTATCACTTCCTTGGAAAAGCCTTGGCTCCAAGTAGAAAAAATTGTCCCATTTATATTTATAGCATGGTGCACCTCTACTTAATATCAGGGTTTGAATTTTACATTTTTTAAAATTCATTTTGATTAGCATTTCTCTTTTTCTCACCAGGCTTTATGCTTCACGAGGACAGAATCACGGTGTATTTTTATTCACAGTGTGTCTCTAGCACTTATCAGAGATATGCACTTCATGAAGAAATGAATAAAAAATTGCTTAATCAATTTTCTCATCTTTTAAATTGGAGATACAGTGTCTACCTCACCCATCTCACAGTACCACTGTACAAATCAACAGTTCTTTGAATACTACCAAGTACCATAAGGCTATAACATTATTTGTGATAGCACTGCACAAATGAATCCATTAAATATAAATTCATGAAACAAAATTTCATTTACTCATAAACGTCTCTACTCCAGGTTTAGTGAAAAATTCCAGCATCATGACACTTACACACTTGGGTTTAATGCCTCTATCATAAATCGAGCCACCAAGGAGTAGTAATCAAGTCCAGCATACAACTGGTTGAAAAATCTTGGGTGATCTGTAAATTTTAAAACAGAGTATTTATCTACACAGCAATAAAAAGGAAAACTTAAAAGTGCCATTATAGCAATAACATGAATGAATCTTTCAGATAGTGAAAGCAGCCAGACACAAAAGAGGACAATACTCTATGATTCCTTCTATGTGACATTCAAAATCAGGCAAGCTGATGCATGGAGAGAGAAGTAAGAATTGTGGGTACCCTTGGGAAAGAATCATTGATTGGGAAGGGGCTTGAGGCAGCCTCTGGAGTGCTGGAAATGTTCTATAACTTGATCTGGGGGCTGGTTACATGTGTACAGTTATGCAAAAATTCATCAAGATGAGCACTTAGGATGGTACACTTTACTGAAGGTAAATTATACCTCAATTAAAAAGGAAACAGTCAAAATCTAATCATAAACAAGGAGAAAAATGGTTGAAGACCCATCTCATAGCCCTTTCTACTGAATAATAAAATTTTTCTAAGTAAAACTCATGCACACTTTTAAGAGCTGTGGTTTACCTGCTCCATTTTTGTACTACTCATAACCAAGCAATGTCCTTGAAAAATGGATTATTTGAACATTGTTTGCCCAAGTATCAAAGCCTGCTACCTTTATCTTCAACAATATCAACATCAGCTTCCCTAATTTCAAACACATTGTAGGCTATCATCAGTGAGAGAACTTTTCATTTTTCAGATTGACCCAGAGTGACTGGCATTATGTAGATGGAGTAAGATATGATTCATTACCCGGCTTACATAAAGTTTCTGATTCAACTTATTTCAAAGGCAGTTGCCTTTAAGACTAGTTCCAACCTTCTATTTAGTTTCCTCATATAAAAGGTCTCATAAAGGTTCCTTGGCTTTACACAGTGTGAATATTCACACCAAACACCAGGCTCACCGGCGTGACATTCTCAATCATAGGAAGCCCAGCATGATGGAGAACAAAGAGGCAGGAGGAGTCTTTCTAAATTTGAGTACCTGGGAACCATTTGAGTTAGTGACCTCCCATCACAATTTTATAGCAGTTGGTTTCATTTCATTTTTCCTCTTTATTCTAGGGGTTTAATTACAAAAAAAAATCTCCAAAGAAAATGACTCTTAAAATTAACCATGGAAACCTTTCTCTGATTTGGCAAAGGAAACCAGATACTGCTATGAGTAATTTTAATACAATTTTTTTAAGTTTGGTGTTAATTTATGATTGATTTCCATGGTAACATTATAGAAAATATCCAGTAAACTGAAGAATTAACTGCATTAAATGCACTACAGTAATAAGATATGTATCTCTGCTTTTGAAATGATAACTGGGTTTTTGATACATACACCAAACTTTCCTAAGGGAATATAATCCAATTATTTTTATCTAGGATTTTATTATGTTCTTTCTGCTAAATTTAGTTCAGTGTCAGAATTTACATAACATAATGCCTCTATAGTCTTAAACACTAGATTACTTTTACATCACATCAGGAAATGCATATTTTGGAAAGATATTCTCCTACTTTTCAAACTTGTTTACTGGTTCATCAGATATTAACAGTCAAGTTGGAATAGTACTTCACCTCAAGACTGATATTATGTTACTATATTTACAAAAGCTTACATGGTTATGGCATCATTGTGAAACAATCACAGCAAAAACTTAACCGTGTATCCATTTTTATTGTATCTTCCCAAGGTTTTTACTTTTTTATCTTGCCAGATTTGATAAAATAACTTGGTAATTACCAATTGCCAAGAGTTAATCAATATCTTTCAAATAAATTCCTTCCTGTTTATCCTAAAGATACCCTCTTGAATATATATATATATATAGCATATTCCGGGACATCAAGATTTAAAAATCCCTTAACAAATCCATATAGCCAAAATATCATCCTCCAATTTGGACCAACATAAGAAATAACTATTTATTTTATGTATGCTTTTGATTATAAACAGAGGATAGTCTTTGTTTACCTATGACCACAGAAGCCAACAGTTTTCCTATCAACTTATCTTTGGCCTTGACAACAGCTCTGTGTATAAGTAAAGATTAAATAGATCATTGTAAAAACATTGAAACTACTGTTTTTTGATCAAAGTTTCTCATCCCATAAACATTGCCATACTCAGCTTATTTAAGAAATGTTAGAAAATGTAAGAACCTGTCAGTGGTACAGATCAAGGAAGTGAATTAAGGTTCTTACTAGTTTTGACACTGTAGCGTATGACGTCCTGGCAGAGTTCCAACAGCCTGTGGTGTGGCTCTCCCGTGTCTCTCATCTCCAAATCAAGAAGTTGCTTCAGTTGTTCGGGAGGCTGCCATTCACAAACCTGGAGATTCATATGGCACAATTTATTGGGCACTCACTACAGCCAGGTATTGAGAGGACATTAGAAGCACGGACCCTACGCTTATGAAGCTTCCAGACAAGGGGAAGAGAAAGAGAATTAAACATACATCCACAGCTCAGTGTGAAAAGAGCTGTGACAGCTGTGCAGATATTGTTGGAACAAATGAGGGGCATATCATAGACTTGGAACATTAAAGAAGATTGCCTGGTGGAACTGACAAATACATTGTTACATAAAACAAGAGTAGGCTAAACCCAGCAAATGTTAGGGGGACCTACGTGGGATCTGACTCCCAGGGGTGTAAATCTCCCTGGCAACATGGGATATAACCCCCGGGGATGAATCTGGACCTGACACCGTGGGATTGAGAATATCTTGACCAAAAGGGGGATGTGAAATGAAACGAAACAAAGTTTCAGTAGATGAGAGATTCCAAAAGGAGTCGAGAGGTCACTCTGGTGGGCACTCTTATACACTATATAGATAACCCTTTTTAGGTTTTAGTGCAGTGAAATAGCTAGAAGTAAATACCTGAAACTATCAAACTGCAACCCAGTAGCCTTGACTCTTGAAGATGACTGTATAGCAATGCAGCTTACAAGGGGTGATAGTGTGATTGTGAAAACCTTGTGGGTCACACTCCCTTTATACAGTGTATGGATGGATGAGTAGAAAAATGGCAACAAAAAACTAAATGAAAAATAGGGTGTGGGGGGATGATTTGGGTGTTCTTTTTTACTTTTATTCTTTTTTTTTTATTTTTCTGGTACAAGGAAAATGTTCAAAAAATAGATTGGGGTAAACGAATGTACAACTATATAATGGTACTGCGAGCAGCTGATTGTACACTATGGATGGTTATATGGTATGTGAATATGCCTCAATAAAAATGAATTTTAAAAAAAGCTAGGGAGAGGAGGTAATGCAAAGGGCATTCTAGGCAGAAGGAATAGAAATAATAAAGACTGAAATATAAGGGAGTCCACGGCACATCCGAAGAATGAAGTAAAGTTGGTGTGGCTAGAACATAGATTTTGAGGAAGGAAGAGGCAAGAAATTAAGGTGGGATACTGAAAATATCTTCCTAAGTAGTCTCTCTGATTGTACTTTTGCCCCCTTACAGTCTATTCTCAATCTAGCAGCCAGATCGATCCTTTGAAAAGTAAGCCATGGTCATTCCTCTGCTCAGGCACCTCCAGTGACTCCCTATTACCTTTAAAGTAAAGACCAAAGTCCTTATAATGATTTAAAATGCCCCAGTGTTTCAGTTTCCTAGTCTGCTCAAAGCAAATACCATGAAATGGGTGGGGTTAAACAATGGGAATTTATTCACTCATGGCTTTGAGGCTGGGAAAATATCCAATTCAAGGTTCATGGCTCCTCTGTCACATGGCGGCATCTCCCCCTTCTCTTCTGGGTTTTGTTGATTTCAGCCTCTTGATTCTGTGGCTTTATTTCTCTTATGTCTGGATTCATTCAGCTTATAAAGAGCTCTAGTAATAGGATTAAGACCCATCCTGATTGAGGTGGGTCACACCTTAACTGAAGTAACCTCATCAAAAGGTCCCACTTACAATAGGTCCACACCCACAGGAACGGATTAACTTAAAAACATGTTTTTCTGGCATACATACAGCTTCAAACCACCACACCCTGTACGATCCGCTTCCAGGGGAAGCAGGGGCCATGTTCCCTCTCTGCTAGTCTCATCTAGCACTACACCCCCCTTTTCTTGTTGACTCTGCTCCTGACACTAGCCTTGCTGTTTTTTGAACACATCAGGCATAACCCATCCAAGGGTCTTGGCACCAGCTGTGCCCTCTGCCTGAAATGTTCCTCTCCCAAATATCCTCATAGCTAACTTCTTCACTTCTTTTACTTTAAAAATAAATGTTACTCAAATGTCACTTCCTCAAAGACAGCTATTCTGGCTCCCTTGTTTAAAGTAGCAATCTGCCCTTACCCCATGTCTATCAATACCTCCTTACTTGTCCTGCTGTTCCTTTTTCAATAGTCCTTACCACCTTCCAACATATTATGTAATCCATTTATTTATTAAATCCAACATATTCTCCATGAAAGAAGAGCTCTCAATCTTTTTGTTCAGTGATCCCAAGTAACTAACACAGAGCCTGCTTTATAAGGTGCTCAATAAATATGTGTGAATGAATGAAAAAGTGAATGAAGAGATGAGCAGGACTCAGATTATGAAGGCTTCATGTGGCACGCTACAGAGTTTGCACTTGGTTCTAAGCAAGAGACTGAAAAGTTTCAGACAGAGGGAGTGATATGATCACATTTGTGTTTTGGACCATAGCTTTTGTTGCTATGTGGAGATTCCATGTAAAATGGAAATAGGAGATTACCGTAATACACCAGGCAAGAGAGGTGATAAAGGTAGTGGCTGTAGGAGTGAAGTACACAGTTTCTAGAGATATTTAAAATGTAGAATCAATAGAGCTTGGAAATAAATTACCTGTTGAAGGTGAGGGAGAAGGATGATCCGGAGGTTTCTACGTTGGACACATCGGTTGACAGTGGTGATGACAATAACAGGAGAATATGGTTGTGGATAAAGTGGGATGATGTGTTTTGAGCATATTTAGTCTAAGGCACCTTCAGAACATCTAAAAGGGGAGTAGCAGTTGGTCTGAAGCTTTCTGAATAACAGGCATACCCTAGGGTAATATAATGGTAGGTGGCACAGTTCAGGAAGAGCCTGTAGAGTGGAGGAGAAGGCTCAGGATCTCACCAGGACAACACCAACCCTAAAGGAATAGGCACAGGGAGAGGAGCTTACCTGCAGGCAGGCCAGAGAGGTAGGGAAAAATCTAGGAGAGCTTAGTGCTACTAAAACAAAACAAAACAAAATGAAAAAAAAAAAAAAAAGAGGAGGAAGTGGTCACCCATGTCAAGTACTACTGAGAAGCCAAATTTGATAAAAACTGAGAAGTGCTCATGGGGTTTATCAACAAGTAGGTGTTCTTGGCAAAAGTAGTTTGACTTAGAGAGGCCAGATTGCCATGAAGTGAGGAAGTAGGAGGTGAGGAAATAGAGGGAGGGAGGAAGCATAGACACTTTTTAAAAAGTTTGGCTGCTAAACTCAAAAAAAGAGGGGAGGAGAGAGACAGGGGTTGAAAAGCCTGGGAAGTGGGCGTTGGGGAAGCAGGAGGAAATATCGAGTTGTGCAAAGGGTATGAAATTAAACCCTGATATTATAACCATGATAGGCAGAGGTAAATCAAAAGTGGCTGAGACAATCAAAAGGAATGACTATTGATAAATGCAAAAAGAAGGATGAATCTCAAATCCATTTTGTGGAGGAAAAAAGCAAGTCTCAAAAGGTTACTCACAATAGGATTCTATCTATATGACATTGTAGAAATGGCAAAAAATATAGACAAAAAACAGATGAGTGGTTGTCGGGGGCTAGGGATGAGAGGACAGATTGACTATAGAGGGGAAAAGGGAAATTTTGGGGTGGGAGTTGGGTGTGGTGGTGGCTTGGAACTATGTATTCCAGAAAAACATAATCTTAATCCACTCCTGTGGGTATGAACCCATTGGAAGCAGGACCTTTGGATGAGGTTACTTCAGTTAAAGTGTGGCCCAACTCAGTCAGGATGGGTCTTAATACTACTACTGAAGGCTTCTAGGGAAGACCACACAGAGAGAAGCCTGAGGAAGCAGCCAGGAGCTGGAAGTCAACGGAACTTGGAAGAGAAGCCAGGAGAGGTCACCATGTGCATCCATGAGACAGAAAAGCCAAGGACCAAGGATCTGTACCGCCAGGCCCAGAAAACCATAGTCTTCTGGGAGAAATCATTGCCTTGATGATACTTCAGTTTGGATTTCTAGCCTCAAAAACATGAACCAATAAATTCCCATTGTTTAAGCCAATTTACAGCATGGTATTTGTTTTAGCAGCCAGGAAACTGAAACAGGGGGTGATGGAACTATTCTACATCTGTATTGCGGTGGTGGTTGCATAACTACATGTACTTGTCAAAACTCATAAGACTGTACACCAAAAAGGGTAAATTTCACTGAATGTAAATTGTACTTTAATTTAAGGGGGGAAAACAAGGAAGCTGAGCAAAGTTGTAAAGTTGAAGAAAGCAACCAGAAGTAATGGTTTTACTAAGCATGTGATATATTCGCAGGTTGCCTTCTAATGGTGCCCTGTTGGATCTTTGTCAAAATAGGCTAAATTAGCAATGGCATAAAAACTTCACCTCCCTCCCCCAAGCAAAACATAGCTTTCAATCCAACACCACATGGATAGCCTGAATGTCTCCTATAATGAGATCAACTTGTGATCCTTCGTTTATAACTCAGGATGTTAAACCTCCCGTTTTCATCTTATCTCCCATTGGTCCTCACTGTGTGAGCCCTTCTTTCCAGGCAAAAGGTCCCCAAGCTATGTTCACTACATCTTCTCCTTTTGCAACACTTCCTATTATTTAACTTCTGCATTTTTCACCATCCCTACCACTGAGCAATACCCTCCCTGACCCTTCTCTGCCCATCAGAATCATACTTAGCCTTCACATTCCATATCAAAACTCAAAGTGCTCACTCTGAAATCCCCAAGTCTGCCCCATTCACATGCCATTTATCACACTCTCACTGGCAACTGTGTTCTTTTTTCCAGTGAAACCTTATTCTTCTAATTAGACTATAAATTCTGTTCAAAGCTGGGTCTTAACCTTATTTTTCTTTATATCCCCCAGAGCCTAATATAATGCTTTACCCATAGCTAACAGTTAATATTTAATGACTGAATAAAGGCCAATTTAAAAAAAAACAGTCACCAGAGGAGCAGTGTACTCAAAGGTAAAGCAGGATCTAAAATATTTCCTAAATACAGACAAGACCAGAAAATACGCAATTATAAATATAAAATCCAGCTGAATGGGAAATACCATCAATGATTTTGCCTTGAACGTAACTATTTCAAGTTCACAGGTCATTTCAATCTATTTCCCTATTAGTTTTACCAAACGCATTTGATCAAAAATTCAAAGTAAATACCACTTCACATTCAAAATCTTTTTTTAAATGACATTTATTTCTGGCTAATTTAATTGGAATAAAAATCTCTTCCATACATCTATTTGTTGGCAATCCAATTCCAATATGAAAAGTGATCATTGTGATAAAAGGTAATTTAGCAATTTTGAGTGTATGGTATAGACACCGAAGACAGACTGCCTGGGTTTTAATCTCATCTCTGACATTTACTACTGCATGATCTTGGGCAAGATATTTAACTTCTCTGTGCCTCAGTTTCTTCTTCATGTCTAAAATGGTGATGGATAATAGCATCTGTCTCAGGGTTTTTGTGAAGATTAAATACACAAGTACATATGTATAAGTCATTAGAGCATTGCCTGGCATGTGTTGAATATTCCTAAGAGTGGATGTTAGTAATAGTAGTTTTAAAATCAATTTGAACCTGAATTTGGACCTGAATTGAAACCTAGCATCAATATTGGTGCCAGTCAGAACTCAAATGTAAAAATCCAAGGGTTCTAGTCTAAGTTCAGACAAGTTTCTGGTAAAGACCCTCAGATAAATAAAACCTTTCCATATGCTTTTCTACCTTCTGCTTGATTTTCACTAGCAACACACAGAATGTGTACAAAAATGGAGAAAACAGAGTGTTTTAGGCAGTATATAAATGGGATCAGCAGGTCATTTACAATGTAGCTTATTTCATAGAAAGTTTGTGACATTCCTGGGGTTTGGAGGGCAGGGAGTGCTGAAGGAAGAACGGTTGAGGCACCATCCCCCTGCCTCATGGCCTCACCTGGTTAACAGCTGGGGCCTCAGCAAATCTCCAAACAAATGACAGCTGACAGAGAAAAGAGTGCACCCTTCAAGGAAAGCAGATGCTGTGTGTGTGTGTGTGTGTGTGTGCAAACTTTAGCATCTGGACATCCCCTTGAAACAAAGGTATAGAGGGCGTGAAAGCTTGTGCTTCCCATATCCCTTATATCTGGCCAACCAAATTTGGAAAAACTTTTCTTTCCCATTCCTGAGATTCCTTACAGGTTTTTAATTTTACCTTCTCATTGACATCGGTAGCCTTCAAAACCACCTCTTCCATTATTAGCCTACAGGCTTCTTCAACAAACTTTTCTCCCGCTTTTGCATTTGTTGTGGGACCATTCAGTATGACCCCATCCACTAGAACAGCACTCTTCTTACTTGGAACCATCTCTTGTTGATCACCTAGAAGCACATGAATTATGTTTAAGAGATAATATAATTAAGTCATGCAAGAAAGCAGAAGGGAAAAAATGGATCACCATCCCAGCTCCAAATAACATATCTTCTTTTAATACATAAAGGCACCTTTGGGGGCATTGAAGTTTGCCATTTCTTATGGTGCCCAAAGGCATGATAGAATTAAGGCAAATTCCAGAAAGCTCACAATTTATGGGCTAAGTAAATCTACCTTATTATATATGTTCCTCTGTATTGGGCCGGGTTAACACGGAGTGGGTGACCATTTATTCAGTATACTTTCAGGGATGATCAGAAAGGGTACCATCTTGTACACCATTTCCCTGTTGAATGGTGTTTGTAGTTGAAAGAATAATGCCTTTATTTCCATAACTAGAGAGGTAGCATACAGAGGAAACATCCCTATAAGAGGATAAAACATTCATTAGCATTCCAACAAATCCAAATGACTGCCAATAGATCTTTTCTTTAGAAACATTCTCCACTCCACAACGGCAAAGTGAGAGGTAAAATGAAGGGGATTTAGGATTTGGGAAAAAGGATGGGGAAAGCCTCCCTTCAAATTTTAACCTATGTTTAACATTGCCTCTATGCTATAGTATCCCCTTCAAAATATAAATTATATACTATTTTTCCTAACTTTCAGAATCTGGCAAATGGAGTAGACCAAACATATAACTGAGGCAGCCCAATGTTTTCTGGTTTCATTTCCTTGTGCAAAGTCATCTAGCATTTTTGAGTCCTAGGATGAAGGTCTGCGCAGAGGTATAGGAGAAAACAGCAACGGGTTGTATACCAATTGCTTTACCTCAAGAGAAGCAGTGATGCATTTTCAGATTGGAGTACCAAATTTATTTTATAAAGATACATCTTGGGTTTGATGCATCTGTATTATGGAAATGACTGAGAGAAGACCATCTGGTAGCCCTCAAGAAAGTAAATGTTGAAATTTTCAAAGGGAGAGAGCTAGCTGTTTCTTTCTTGAAGGAATGGCACACACAATATATGTTTTTCTAAATGTATGTATGCTCTTCCTTTAGGTGTATGCAGCCATTAGTCCATTTTTCCTCAAACTAGATACAAAATCTGCACAGGAAGAAAGTTATTTCTATTTTCCATTTCTGATCATCTGGTTCACATCCAGTAGTGTGGAGAAGCTCAGGAAATGTAAATTCAACCCTTTTTACTCACTCACTCTTTGAAAACTTTTCAAAATCATGTACAAAAAGATCTTTATAAAACACAAGCCCATGTTGATTTCATGTGCACTACACGCTCTTATAATTGTTAAGGATTACCATATTTCCCTTTAAATAAATCATTCCTAAAGAATAAGAATGATATCAACATGCCATTGCTCCTCATTTTAATTTCAAACCTATGTTTTAAATGACTCTTTATATTGTAGATACTGCTCTGTCCCTGAGAGCCTCTCCTTAAATCTACCCCCAGCCATTTTCTACTGAAAGGATGATTAAAAAAAAACATTAAGCAGCATGATGGCTTGTGTAAATCTATCTTAATATGCCTTTACACTTTAAAACTTGAAGTTTAAGCACAGCTAGAAGGGATGGAACAGAACTATATTCAGACCATACAATTGCTAGTCATGAATAAAGGTTAAAGTCAACATGGAAATCTGTATCTGAGAATAAAGATTACTGCCTACCCAAAATAGCCTTCCACAAAAATAATTCTGGCAACTTAATCCAGGTATTCAACCAAAATCTGTCCCAAGCTTCATCTGATCATTTCTCTTTTTCTAATCAGTATCTCTCTCCTCCTTACACTATATATGTTCACTTGGTCATGGAATTTTCCAGAAACAATTTTTTAAATTAATTTAATTAAAAATGATGGGTATTAAGTGGGGGGGGGGACCCTCTCTATACACATTTTGAATATTTCTGTACTAACTGAGGGCTCTAACAGTATTAATATTAATTATATCTTAGACTCCATTTTCTCCTCCAAGTTACAAGTTCTGGTAAAATTCTGTGGCTTTATAAACCCTTTAGTTTTAATGTTGGAAACCAAGAATGATGTCCACAAGGGCAGATAAAGATATCACAGGAAGATTCTTGATTTGGGAAAGACACAATCTGCAGTGAAGGATCAGTCTTTCAACACACTGAAGTTTGGTCATCCAGAGCTCAATGACAAATTTTAGTTCTATCCTTCACTTTCACTTATCTTTCCCTTGAAAGGATACTTTAACATGTTTTAGGGCCATTCCAAAGAGTTTTGGAATTGAACTCTCAGATGGCAATATTCTACACCTGAAGGCATTTTCCCAAAAACTTTCTTTAGGACCTAAAAATAAATTGGGAAAGAGGGCAATTATTCAGAGGACCCTGGTTGTCTCAGTAGGCAGTGCAATTATTAAGCACACAGAAAAGTCAGTGTTTTTTTAAAACCTCATTAGTAGGATTCCAGGTTTTTATTGCCCAGGGAATAGCAGCAACTCTTTAGCCTCCTCTGAGTCTCTCTCTCTCCTTCTCTCCCACCCTCTCTCTCTTTCCCACACATGCACACATGTGTGCACATACATGCAATAAAATAAAATGTCAAACACCCACTTAAACCAGAATAGCAATAAAATTAAAATCATCATTGTCTTCACAGCAATGAATTCAAGAAAAATCCCCATAATTCATACAATTAACTGGAGAAAATACTCTTAAAAAAACAAACTATGAAGAGTTGGATGTAGATATTATGCCTCTCTTCTTGACAGGTACATTTTATTTCTATTACCAGATGTGATTTGTGCCTCTTAGCTCCCTGAATTCACCAAGGTTGTGAAAATCCTTCTAGAGATTCCACAATAGGTTAGCCTGTATTGTTGTTGTTGTTTGAGGACCCATACTGAAGACTACCATTTTAATTGCTATTGCTTATAATGATTAATAATAAAATTGTTAAATTGGGGGAGTCTACTATGAAGAATATATCCAGAATCCAACTGCTTTTCATCAACTCCCCTCTTACAACCTTAGTGTAAGCCACCAAAAAAAAAAAAAAATGCCTGGATTACTTCAGTTGCCTCCAACTAACCTCCCAGCCTCCACCTTCCCTGATCCTCACCTTCTGTGGACTATTCACAACACAGCAGCTCCTAAATTCTTTGAAAAGATGACTCCTCTGCTCAAAATAATTCAATGACTCCTCATTTCATCAAACTAAAAGTCAAAGTCTGCAAAATGACCTATAAACCCCTCCTCCCATTATTTCTTGGATCTCAGACCTCATTCTTATCACTGTCCTCTTAGTTCACCCAACTCCATATTCATGGTCTCATCACTATCCTTTGAGCTTTTCCTCAAACATCAGCTTCTCAGCAAGGCCGTTCTTCACTCCCTTTTAAAACTGCAATACCCCTCTCTATTTCCTTTCTCTGCCTTATTTTTCTTCAGAACAGTGATCAAATGTGACATACAATATATGCATGAATTTATTTATTCAAATATCTGTTTCTCTAATAATTAACCTCTATGAGAGCAGGAGTTTGGGTCTGCTGGTTGGTTCAGCATTGTTCCACAGTACTGAGAAAGTGCCTGGGAGTTTGTAGGCATTCAATAAACATATTTTGATTGTAAATGAAAGAAGCCCTCTCTGATTTCTCCAGCCAACCAGTGATCCTCTTAGATGCTATTGCAGGTTACCTGTATGTCTTTATGATTTGATAGCGCAGGAGGAGACTGGACCCAATCAAGCAAGGACACCTATGACCAAGATGGAATTGACATAGTGCCCGATCATTGGCTGAGCAGAGATAGTGAAGACTGAAAGAACTGTTAAAACAGGGTCAGGCAGGCAAACCTGAGGGTGTGGTCTCTAGATCAGAAAAACTTGGGTCCCCCCTTCCTGTCCTCTCCATTCTTTTCATTGTGGCCACTCCTACATTCTATCCTTTTCCCATTTGTAGTCTACCGACTCTGAAAGGCAGCCAATCAACCACAGCCCACTCCAGGAACCACATTTCCAAATTGAAAGTCAGTCAATCCCTAAACCCTCTGACTTGAGTATTTCCACTAATATCCCAACTCTATGCCTTCCAAAACTCTATATATAAAGTTCAACTTCTGTTTTATTCAGAGATATTTTCAGCCTCCCTTGCTTAACAAACAATAAATTCAGCTTCAAATATTGTTTCAAATATGGAGAGGGGGCTCTTCCTTTATATAGGATTAAAGGAATTAATACAAAACTTAAAAGAGTGCCTGGTACATAGTGGACACTCAGTCAGTGTTATCTCATATAGGAATAGGCAAACAATAATATTTATTGATTATATAACTGCATAGGGCATGAATGAAATTTGCATGTGCCATGACATTTAGGAAAGGAGGTGTCCTCAGAGCAATCAAATGATCAGTGTAATGAATTCCAGATCAAGTACCTAGCAGGTGGTCTCCTGTGGAAGAGGGATTTAGATTTATTAAGCAAGAGTAGGAAGAGGAGCCACCTGGTGGGGGATTGCCCTTGAGGAGCGCAGGACTTCCTGACACAATGTTTAGGACACAAGATGGTGGCCGAGTAGGCAGACCTCCAGCCTTGCCACTTCCCACCTGCACTGCAGAAGCCTTATTTCTTGCACCAGATTGTAAATTCCTACAGGGAAATGACAATGTCTCATTTTTCTGGACATCCATACAGCAGAGCATAGCAACCAGCATTATTAGATGTTCAATAACTATCTCAGAACTGACTGATTAACTAATTGACTGGCTGAATACTTATCTGAGAGGTTATTTTATCTCACCTTCTCATACAATCCAGAAATCCTCTCCACAACCCAGTGGCCTAGGCATCAGGAGAACTGGGAGTGTTTTTTTGTTTTGTTTTGTTTTAATTAAGTTTTATCGAAATATATTCACATACTATACAATCACCCATGGTGCATGACCAAGTGTTCACAGCACCATCATACCGTTGTTCATCCATCACCCCAATCCATCCCTGAACATTTTCCTTATACCAGAAAGAATCAGGATAAGAATAAAAAATAAAAATAAAAAAGAACACCCAAATCATCCCCCCACCCCCTCCCACCCTATTTTTCATTTCGTTTTTGTCCCTATTTTTCCACCCATCCATCCACATACCAGGCAAAGGAAGTGTGATCCACAAGATTCCCACAATCACACTGCCACCCTCGCAATCTACACTGCCATACAATCGACCTCAAGAGTCAAGGCCACTGGGTTGGAGTTTGGCAGTTTCAGGTATTTACTTCCAGCCACTCCAATACATCAAAACCTAAAAAGTGTTATCTGTATAGTGCATAATAATGTCCACCAGAGTGACCTCTTGACTTCATTCGAAATCTCTCAGCCACTGAAGCTTTATTTTGTTTCATTTTGCATTCCCCCCTTTGGCAAGAAGGTGAGGAGAACTGGGTTTTAATCTCACTCAGTCAATCTCAAGATCTCTAATCCTCAGACAATTCAACCTCTCAGTGCTTTGGTTTCCTCATCTGTAAAATGAGAGACTACCTGAGGAAAGTGCTAGGCTGGCTGCTGGAAAATTCCTGGGAATATTGATACAGATTCTAATTTCTGGGTTCCTGCCCCCAAAGATTCTGTTTTGGAGTGGGATCCAGAATCCAAAATTTTAGAAAGCTCTCTAATATTAATATGCAGGTGGGTTGGGGAATCACTGTTCTAGGTGACCACCAAGGTCCTTTCCAAATTTAACATATTAAATTGTCTAGCCTCTCTCTCATCCTTTCACAGTTATGTATTCATTTCAACAAACATGTATTAATTACCTACTATGTGCCAGTCACCAGCATAGGGGCTAAGGACATCAATTAAATCTTTGACTCAAGGATCTCAAAGTCTCATGGGGAGTTAGGTCCCAAAAAATTACAAGCAGATATATATATATATATATATATATAGAGAGAGAGAGAGAGAGAGAGAGTGCTTACTATATGCAAGACTCTGTTGTAAAGGTTTTAAATATTGAAAAAATTTAATAACTATTTCAAAACTTCATCAGTTCTTAAAGTAGCCACTCCATTGACGAGCAGCTGGAATGGTCACAAAGTTTCTTCTTAGAGTCACTCCAAATATGTATTTGCGTTCTTTCTTCAGACTTCTGCAGAAAATAAATAGACAAACTAAGTCTAAATTTTCTTTCAGAGGATGGTCTCTAATACAAATATTTGAAGCCTTCTATCCACTCTCCTTCAAATTTCTTATTTTGCCAGTTAAAACTGCAGTTTCTTCAACAGCTTCTGACAGATTGTGCTCCCTAATCTGGGTCAGTTTGTTTCTATCTTTTAAAATGAGACCTGACTCAAAACTCCAGATGTGTTCCCCCAGCTCTGAATATAGGGAACTCTGGTCACCATGTTTCCATTGGTAAGACTTTCATTAACATCATAGTGGATTTCAAAGCTCAACCTTTGAAACCAGGTAGATCTTGGCCCAAATTCTAACTTTGCTGCTGTGACCCTACCCATGTTACTTAACTTTCATGTGAACCTGATTTCTTATCTGGCAAACCAGGAAAATAACCACGCCTAGCCAGAGAGTCTTGGGAGGGTTGAACATGAGGACAGTGCAGGCAAGCTGCTTAGCAAAGTGCCAGTAAGAGAGAAAGAACTCAAAAATGAAGACTATTAATATGCTCCAAGTCTACGAGAACTCTCTTTTGGCACCCTATTACACTTTTGGCTCAGGTAGAGGATAGGATTAACAGCCTTAGGTCTTGGCCATAAAGTCTGCCAGTAAGAGCCAAGTTTCCCATCCAGGTCTCTTTAATTGTTAAGAGCTAATTAGTAACAGGCAAATAAAGGCTTCTTCCCAAGGACAGAGAAGAAGGAAACCTGGATCAAAAGTGAAGAGAGGCATCTGGTTGGGAGGCCAAGGAAGACTTCAGAAGACTCAAGCCAAAAACACTGGGACAAGGGCCTGAGGGTCGGGCCTGGCAAACCTAGCAGACCAGACCAAGATAGGCTAAGAAACAAGGCCTAGGAAAGGAGTTATTGTAGCATAAGTTTCAGTTAGCAAATTAATATCAGCCAGTTATTGGGAAAACAGAAGTAAACAATACAGAGGCTCTGTTGTTCTCAAGTTGCTTAAGGTCTAGAAAGAGAATATTCAGGGAACCAGGGTAATGAAAATTTAACTGGAAAATAAAGTTCAAGAGAAATCCTCCTGTTCTGGATTTTTCTAACTCAGCTGTCTTCCCTAAACTGTGAAAGAGGGATTTCTAATTTAGTTGACGTACATGTACTGTCAGCCCCATAAATTGCATGCCTTTCAAAATTTCACACCTGTTTTAAGCAATTTTTGCTGCCTTTGAAACAAAGGCCAATGAGAGGGTGTGTATGAACAACTCACGGAAGATGACTGTAGGAAGAAACACGTAGAAAAAATAACAATAATACAAGACAATAGCCACAGAAGCTTGGAAGCTTTGGGTAATGACAACAAATGCAGGCATTTATCTTCTAAATCAAGCCTTGCATGCAGTAGAGTCAAAGAACCTGCTTAGGGATACTGCACCCAATGTTCATAGCAGCATTATTCACAATTGCCAAGAGATGGAAACAACCCAAATGTCCTTCAACAGATGAGTGGATAAATAAAATGTGGTATACACACGATGGAATACTACACAGCAGTAAGAAGGAACGATGTTGTGAAACATGACAACATGGATGAACTTGAAGACATAATGCTGAGCAAAAGCCAGGCACAAAAGAGAAATTATATGCTACCACTAATGAACTTTGAAAAATGTAAAACAAATGGTTTATAATGTAGAATGTAGGGGAACTAGCGATAGAGAGCAATTAAGAAGGGGGAACAATAATCCAATAAGAACAATAAGCTATCGTAGGTAAATTTAATTTCTGGGAATGCCCAGGAATGACTATGGTCTGTTAATTTCTGATGGGTATAGTAGGGACAAGTTCACAGAAATGTTGCTATATTAGGTTACTTTCTTGGGGTAGAGTAGGAACCTGTTGGAAGTAAAGTAGTTATCTTAGGTTAGTTGTCTTTTTCTTACTCCCTTGTATGGTCTGTTTGAAATGTTCTTTCACTGTATGTTTTTTTAAATTTTTTTTAATTTTTTATTTTTATACAGTTGATTTAAAAAAAAAAACAAGGAAAAAAAAAAACCTTCTTAGGGGTTGAACAAATTCCACATTGCAACCCACAAATATGAAGTGAGGAGCAAATGATGAAATGATGCTCACAGCTTTAGTTGGCTAGTGATGGGCACCAATTCAAAGAAAAGAAAATGTAAATAGTTTTTGAATCTCACTTTGGGATTAATTCTCCTTAATTGAAATCCACAATGAGTAGTATTCCTTCTAATTATAACTTCATGAAATATTTATTGAATACCTACTATGTGTAAGAAACTTGGGTAGCAACACACAGTTGAATCAGATGCACTGACAATGACCTCAAATCCATTAGGGAAAGTTAGATATGCTTATAAATACATAGAATCCCATCTAGAAAGTAGAAAGTATGAAACTTGAGATCAGGGAGAACAAGCTCTGAAATACCAGTAAAGGGCATGCTTCTGACTGTGAAAAGAAGACCTCCTGGATGAGATGGTATTTGCAATGGACCTTCATTCATCCATTCAGCAAATATTTATGGGTACTTGTTATGTTCAGACAAGTTTCAGATGTTGGAAGTTGTAGTGAACAAGAAGACAGACAAATTTACATTTAGTTGGGGGGATATACAGCTAATACAAAGACAAAGAGATAAATAATTGAGAAATGCAGACTTGATAAATGCTTTAAAGGAAATTATCTGAATTACTTGATTGAATAAGGACAAGAAGCTATTTTATATAGGAGCAGGGACAGTATTTCTGAAGAGGAGACATGTGAAATGAGCCAGGAAAGAGAAGGAGCCAGATATGAAAAGATGTGGAAAGAGAATGGTCCAGGAATATGGGAAGAAAATGCAAATTATCATTAATTGGCCTCTTTTAGATATAGAAAGAGATCAGTGTGGCTTGAGCATGAGAACAAGGGGAAGGAAGGAATAAAGTGAGATTTGTAAAAACACACTGGGAGCAGATCAAGTAAGATTGTGTTTTATTCTAAAAGAAATAGGAAGCCACTTAAGGGTTTTTAACAGAGGAGTACCATGATCTGATTTATATTTATAGATTACTCTAGATGCCATGTAGAAATGGAATGATATGAAAATAGAGAGATTAATTAGGAGGCTACTCTAAAGTCCAGGAAATAGATAAAGGTGGCTTTGATCTGGAAGATAGCTTTGGAGATGGAATGAAGTGGTGGGATTCTAGACACATTTTGGGAGTGAAGCTGGGAGGATTTGTTTAAGAATTGGGTTTAGGGGATCAAGGATAAATAGCCATGAAGTTGACACCAGGTAGATGGTGGGCTTTACACTGATACGTAAAACTAGAAAAGAGCAAGTTGAGCAGAGTGGGAAATCAAGAATTTTAACGACTAGTAGGAATTGATTATAATGGGTCAAAACAAGGATCATGGCAAGGACATTCATGACCAGAAAAAAAAAAAAAACATGAACTAAAGCAGAAAAAGTGTGTGTGTGGTGTGTGTGTGTATATATATATATATATATATATATATATATATAACCTTAGAACTTCTGTTTGGCCAAGGGGCAGGGTCTAAGTGGGAGAAGTGGATGTTCAGAAGGTGGCATAGGGAATGATCTTGCAGGGACTTGAACAGGGACTGAGAAGTTTGGATGTTGTATTAGTTTGCTAAAGCTGATGAAATGTAATATACCAGAAATGGGTTGGCTTTTACAATGGGGATTTATTAACTTACAAGTTTATAATTCTGAGGCCATGAAAATGACAAGGCACAATAGAACGATATGTTCTTCCTGAAGAAAGGCTGCTGGTGATCTGGGACTCTTTTGTCACATGGGAAGGCACATGGTATGTCTGCGGGTCTCTTCCTTCTCTCCCAATTTTCATTGCTTCCAGCTTCAAGTTGCAGTGGCTTCTTCTCTGAGCTTCTGTGAGTTTCTCTCCTTTAGCTTCTGTCTCTCTTAGCTTCTGTGATACCCTTTTCTGTGTCTTCTCTCTGCCTTTTATCTTCTTATAAAGGATTCCAGTAAGAGCATTAAGATCCGCCCTGTGAATGCAGAGAACCTAAGATGGCGGCTAGGTGACACAGGGCAAAAAAACACCTCCATGAAAAATACTAGATAAAAACCAGAAAGTGACCCAGAACACCACTGCCAGCAATGCACCAGCTGGACAAGGGTCTGCTAAATCCACAGGGAATGTGCATTTGGTGAAACCAGGAGCCTGCATCCTGAAACGAGTGAGTGAGTGAGTCAGCTGAAAGTACCACAGCTGCACTGCAGTGTGGAGAAACAGTGGGCTGGCATTTGGAGATGGACTAGTTCTTTAAAAAAAAAAGGCCAGGAGTGGCTGCAGATATGACAGGGAGAGCCATGCAGTGAAGCACAGCAGTAGCGGGCTGGGCTAACACCTCGGTGTCTCACATGGAGGATACACCTTCCCACACCCACTGCTGATTGTCTCGAGACCAGAGGAGCAGAGAGGAGCCAAAAGGAGGAAAAAAACCACATTCCTTGCAGCCATCTCCCCAGCAGGTGGGGGATGCTCCTGCCTGGGGCCAGACCCACAGCCCAGAGCCGCGCCAAGAAACCCAGTGTGATGGGGAATCTTTCCTGCAGCACTACACACAAGCCACAATATCGGCTGTGGACAGTGGCCTGTAATACACCCACGGCTGACTGTCCCGGAGCTGTGAGGGCGGAGCTGTGCAAAAAGGGGGAAGTTAACACGCCCCATTCAACTATCTTTGAAGCGGGCTGGGAGCACCCCTGCATGGCCCAGTGACCCAGGACTTCCCTGGTGGGCCGGCACACACTAGTGATGTGATGTGGCCCTCCCTCAGCAGAGGTCCTGGAAGAGCACAGCTGGGAAGTGGGAACAGCTCAGAAATCCCAGGGACCCTATGGGAATACCAAGGACTTGTGGGTCAGTGGCAGACGACAATCAGTGGAAAGACTGAAATGAAGGCTTAGGCTCTGGCAACAGCCTTAAAACTCCAGGAACACCCAGGAGGTTTGATTATTAAAGTTGCCCTGCCTGCCTAACCACCCAGACACACACCCCACATTCAGGGCAGACAAGACCAGCAACTCACCCAAACTTGGTGCACCAATTGGACCACACAAGAATCAGACCCCCACACACCACAAAGACAAAGTGCGGGAGAACTGACTTGAGGGAATAGGTGACTCACGGATGCCATCTGCTGGTTAGTTAGAGAAAGTGTATGCCACCAAGCTGCAGTACTGTCAAATTAGGGATCAAGTAAAGCAAATGCCAAGAGGCCAAAAACAACAGAAAATCTTAAAGCATATGATAAAACCAGACGATATGGAGAACCCAAACCAAAACACCCAAATCAAAAGATCAGAAGAAACACAGTACTTGGTGCAATTAATCAAAGAACTAAAGACAGACAATGAGAGCATGGCACAGGATATAAAGGACATGAAGAAGAGCATGGCACAGGATATAAAGGACATAAAGAAGACTCTAGAAGAGCATAAAGAAGAAACTGTAAGAATAAATAAAAAAATAGAAGCTCTTATGGAAGTAAAAGAAACTGTTGGCCAAATTAAAAAGACTCTGGATACTCATAATACAAGATTAGAGGAAATTGAGCAACAACTCAGCCTCCTTGAGGACCACAGAACAGAAAATGAAAGAACAAAAGAAAGAATGGGGAAAAAAAATCGAAAAAATCAAAATGGATCTCAGGGATATGATAAAATAAAACATCCAAATTTAAGACTCATTGGTGTCCCAGAAGGGGAAGAGAAGGGTAAAGGTCTAGAAAGAGTATTCAAAGAAATTGTTGGGGAAAACTTCCCCAACCTTCTAACAATATAACACACAAAGCATAAATGCCCAGTGAACTCCAAATAGAATAAATCCAAATAAACCCACTCCAAGACATATTCTGATCAGAGTGTCAAATACTGAAGAGAAGGAGCAAGTTCTGAAAGCAGCAAGAGAAAAGCAATTCACCACATACAACAGAAACAACATAAGACTAAGTAGTGACTACTCAGCAGCCACCATGGAGGCGAGAAGCAGTGGCATGACATATTTAAAACTCTGAGAGAGAAAAATTTCCAACCAAGAATACTTTATCCAGCAAAACTCTCCTTCAAATTTGAGGGAGAGTTTAAATTTTTCACAGACAAACAAATGCTGAGAGATTTTACTAATAAAAGACCTGCCCTACTTCAGATACTAAAGGGAGCCCTACCGACACAGAAAAAAGCTGAGGGACTTCACCACCAGTAGATCAGTCCTATAAGAAATGCTAAAGGGAGTTGAGCAGGCTGAAAGGAAGGGACACTAAACAATTGACTGAAACTACATGAAGAAATAAAGGGTACCACTAAAGATCACATGGTAAATATAAATACCAATACTACTGTATTTTTGATTTGTAACTCCACTATTTACTTCCTACAGGATCTAAAATACATAAACTGTAATGATAAATCAGTGGTTTTGGACTCAATGTAAATATGTAATTTTTGACAAGAACTACATACAAGTGGGGGAATGAGGGAGTATAGGAACATAGTTTATGTGTCATATTGAAGTTAAGTTGGTATCAAAGAAAAACAAGATTGTTATAGATTTAAGATGTTAAATTTAAGCCCCATGGTAAACACAAAGAAAGCATCAGAGAATATGACCATAGAGATGAAAAGTAGAGTTGGGGTTCCGAGAAGTGGGGGAAGAGGCAATGGGGAGTTAAGAAATGAGTGTAGGGTTTCTGTTTGGGGTGAAGGGAAACTTCTAGAAAGGGATGGTGGGAAGGTGATGGCATTGCAACATTCTAAATGTGATTAATCCCACTAATGGAATGCTAGGGCGGGGGGTGGAATGGGAAGATTTAGGCTGTATATATGTTTCCATAATTGAAAAAAAAAAAAAGACACTCTAAATAGCTTACAATTAAATGACAAGGATGATCCTGGATGGGATCTGAGGATGGAGGAGAGGAGACTCAAAGGGACACAGATTGGATATAAGGGAAAAAAAAAGGAAATATAGAATGTAAGCTTTGTATCAATGTTGAATTTCTTGAACTTCTTAGCTGCGTTTAATGGGATTGCATAAAAGAATGTTCTTGTTCATAGGAAATGTATATGTGAATTATATTGTTTTTTCAAGGATGTGTGCAGCTTGCTCTCATATGTTCAGAAGACAGAGCAATAGATGATGGATGATAGGGAGGGAGAGAGAGAGAGGGAGGGAGGGAGTGAAAGAAAGAAAGAAATGGTGTGACAGGATGTAAAAGGTGGTGGATCGGGGGAGGGGGGGTCAGGGTATTCTGGAGTTCTATGTATGGGGTTTGTACTGTTTTTGCAACTGTTCCTGTAAGTTTGAATTTACCTCAAAATAAAATTTCTTAAAAAAAAAAAAAAATGTGGAAGAAAAAAGATGCACCTGAAATGAGATAAGATGGCTCACATCTCAGCTTAAGATCCCACTCACCAAAAGATCCTCCTTATAATGGGTCCACACTCACAAGAATGGATTAGCTTTAAGAAAATGATCTTTTCTGGGGTAAACACAGCTTCAGACCAGCACAAATTTTATTGGGTAGGCAACAGAAAGCATTAAGAATTTCTGATGGGATGAGTAGCATGCTTTAGAAAGATGGCGAGAGGACTGCTGTAGAGCTCAAATGGGAAATCAAGAACTGGAGTTAGGGAAATATGATGAGCAATAAGCCAGATCATGGAGAGGGAGAACATGAACTAAGTAGTGGACAGGACAGCAGGTTTGTATTTATATTACACTCTTTTCTACCATAGCGTCACCGCAAATTTAAAGCCAGCAATCCCATGTTTTTAAAATGAGCCATACAACTGTCTACAAATAGGAGAGCTTTTCTATCCTCCAGTAAGTCTATATTCTAAAATGATCTCTGGATGAAAAGGTGACTAAACAAGATAAAGGAAAAAAAAACATTTTGTGTGTCCATGTATCAGATCGTCTCTTGCATCATATGAACATATAACATTTCTGGGAGTTGAAATGTCCCCAACACCCATGGTTTTATTTTATGAGGCAGATGATTTGGATTCTGCTTAAATACCAAGGCACCCATTCAACAAAAAAGCCAGATTCATAAGCCTCATCCAGCTTGTGAAAGGATAAGCTCCTCAGAAGGCAGTCTCTGAAACAGCCATGAAAAATAACTGGCAATGCCCTGTGCTAGAGTGCATGTTTTTTTTCTGGGGGTGTCTAGCCTCCTTATGTTGTGTTTCATTCAGGAACTACAATAGCCAACAAATGCATGGTGTATCATAAAATCTATTTATTTATCTTTAATTCGAAAGTTTCCTTTTCACCGGGCACTGGGCACTGGGCCAGGAATTGGCAAACATTCTGATCTTTTCAGGGGAGAAAGTTTGCCAAAAAATCCAGTCCTATGGCTTGAGTAAACATTACTTGACAAGCTATATATGCTGCTATTGTATGTCTTAGCTTGTTACATTGAAAATAAAACTACCCCACTCCACCATCTTACCTCTAAACCTTCTGAACTCCTCTGCTGTGTACAACTTCAGCCTGCAAGGACTTGAATGTATTTAGGCTCCAAGTAAAAACTGGAGTAGGACTTGTTATACCCATTCGGTACATTTCATCCCCATCCTTTAGTCCAGGCTAGAGAAATTCGCTATAGCTGTCATGCTATAATCTGACTCAGCAGTAGCTATAGCACTAATGTGCAATCTGTTTCCCAATAGCTGTGCTCACTGGATCTTGCCTCCCCTTTTCATTGGCTGCTCCCACCTTAGTAGTTGCATCCCTGTTGGCATTCTCCCTCTCTAACATCTTGGCTGTCTTTCCTCTCATACTCTTCCTTCTGCTTCTTGTCTACATATATTTGTGCATCAGCAGGAATCACTCATTGCATTATCAATGACCCATGTGTTTTTTGAGGTTTAAGGCTAAATAGGGAAAATGCCTGTTTTAGGTTTATTTGTTTGCTTGGGGCATTCTGGGCCTAACCAGCATCATGACTTTTCTGGTAGGACTGTTTGGTAGGACTGCCAGTTGGGGTTATCCCCTTTTTCAAGTATCGCTGAGTCCCAAGTGGTCCAGATCTCCAGAGGTGGCTTGGTTCCTGTCTCTCTAAGGCCTAATTATTCAGCATTTTCTTCAGTTCTGGGGGTGACTCCCCTTAGAGCCTGCTAATAAACTCCCCCTTATTGTGAGCAAAAGTCTTTCTGTGTTACATGAAAGTAGAGAACCATAACTAATACTCCAAGTGACTTGGCTTCTGTAGGCAATTTTAACTAAGAATTAAAACCAACTAGACACATTTTATTAAGTGTAAGCTTTGAACCCTCAGGGTTTCTCATATGCTTTCATTGTTTCCCAAAACTTGGAGGTTACCCAGTTACTGTCAGAAAATAAATATGGCTTCTTTCTCTCTCTCTCTCTCTCTCTCTCTCTCTCTCTGTGTGTGTGTGTGTGTGTAACATTCCATTAGTACAACTGACTGGTTACTTGAGGACAATGGGTATAGTAATAGTCTCAGCAAAAGAAAGTCTAGAACAGCACGAACCAAAAAAACATATAATTGCAAACCACAGAAGCAAGCTCTCTGGTAATTTCACTTTTCTAACAGCTACATTTTAAAAAGGAAAAAAAGAGAAACAGTTAAAATTAATTTTAGTGATGCATTTTATCTAACCCAAAATATCTTAAATACTACCATTTCAATATACAATAAATATAAAAATAACTATTAATAACATATTTTACATTCTCATTGCCATATTACATCTTCAAGATCTGGTATGTATTTACACTCACAGAACATTTCAATTCAGATTCGCCACATTTCGAGTAATTAATAGCCACATGTGATGACTGGCTACATATGGTACTGAACAGGGCAAGTCTAGATGCTTGTTTCAAATCCTACCTCTGATTGCTCTGGGACCTCAGACAATACCTTTGATCTATAGGCATATTGGATTCTAATATGTAGACTGGAGATATTGTCACTACTTCATGGGCTTGTTCTGAAGATGAAGCAAAATTACTGAGCATCTAGTATTGGCCTGTATAATGTCAAGACATAGCAGTTTGCTCAATGAATTCTATCACCTAGCCCTTGTCCTCCTCCCTTATTTCCTAAAGGTGTGGCATAAAAGAAAAAATATGTAAACTGCCTGTTGCCGGTTTGAATGTATTATGTCCCCCAAATGCTATTATCTTGATGTAATCTTGTGTGGGTGGACCTATTGGTGTTGATTAGATTGTAATTCTTGAGTGTTTCCATGGAGATGCACCCTACCCAACTGTGGGTGGGTAATTCTGATGAGATATTCCATGGAGATGTTGGCCTCGCCCATTCAGGGTGGGCCTTGATCAGTGGAGCCATATAAATGGGCTGACAAACGAAGAAACTCAGTGCAGTGCAGCTGTGAGTGCTGTTTTGAAGAGGAGCTACAGCCAAGAGGGACACTTGGGAGAAAGCACAGGAGCTGCAGATAGAGAGACAGTTTGAAGATGGCCGTGAAAGCAGACTCTTGCTCCAGAGAAGCTGAGAAAGGACAAACACCCCAAGTGCAACTAAGAGTGAACATTTTTGAGGAACTGCAGCCTAGAGAGGAACATCCTGGGAGAAAGCCATTTTGAAAACCAGAACTTGGGAGCCAGACACCAGCCACATGCTTTCCCCAGCTAACAGAGGTTTTCCGGACATCATTGGCCATCCTCCAGTAAAAGTACCCAATTGCTGATGTGTTACCTGGGACACTTTATGGCCTTCAGGCTGTAACTTTGTAACCAAATAATCCCCTTTTATAAAAGCTAATCCATTCTGGTGTTTTGCAGTACAGCAGTCATTAGCAAACTAGAATAGATTTTGGTACCAGGAGTGGGGTGCTTTTGCTGCTGAGTTTTGCAAATACCAAACATGTGGGAATGGCTTTTTAAATGGATAAGGGGAAAGATTCTGGTAGAAATTGTGAGGAGCTTGTTAGAAAAGGCCTAACTGCTTTGAGAGACTGTTGGTGGAAATATGGACTCTAGATACTTCTGACGAGGCCTTGAAAAGAATGATGAAATGTGTTGTGAACTGTGAAGAAAGGTGATCCTTGTTTTATAGTGGCAGAGAATTTGGCAAAATTGAGTCCTGGTGTCAGATGGAAGGAAGAATTTGAAAGTGACAACCTGGAATACTTAGCTGAGGAGATCTCCAGACTAGTGTGGAGGATGTACCCTGGCTTCTCCTTGCAGCTTATAGCAAAATGCGAGCGGAGAGAGATAAACTTACAACTGAACTCTTGGGGTTCAAAGAAACCAGAAGCTGATGGCTTGGAAAATTATGGGCTTCCAGGGGGTGGAATCCCAGAAGTTACAGCCAACGTGAGGATGGTGAACTAAAACATGGAACCCAGCCCGCCATTTCACTATAAGCCCAGATTGGAAAAGGGAGTTAAGCAGAAAGGATTTGTGGCAAGTCCTATTGTCTGATGGCTTTGACCCCTGTGTGCTTCATGCAAAGCCACAGAATTTTTGTGAGATCTTTATAGGCAAGCCCATTGCCAGTCTGGACTGGAGGAGACAGACAAGGAAACAAATTGAAGGGAAAAATTTCTTCAAAGACAGAGACAGGAGGTTGAGGTCTGGAGTCAAGAGGTCTTGGGCTGGGAGAGTGGAGCAGCCCACATGCATGGAAAGGGTGAGTTTGGCCCTGGGTCGAGGGCGGGCCTTCCGCCTCATGCTCAGGAATGTTCTGCCACCCAAGCCCCAGAGAGGGTGGAGCACATTCGCAGGGAATTGGGGAGAGCCTGGCTGCCCACCACACTGTTCTGAAGGGGTTGAGCATGTGCTCCGGAGATGGAAGGGAATCTGGGAGCTGCTCTGATGTTTGAGGAGGGTGGGGCCAAAAAGGTGGTCTCCTCAATGTGTGGACATTTTGGAGAACTCACCCCAGCATTTGGAGAGGCTGCAGAGGCCCTTAGGTAGGGTTAGACTCCCGCTCTCTCAAGCCCCAAGAATGCAACGTTGTTCTGTAATGACTCTCAGACTTTGAAATCTAATGGAATTTGTCCTGTAGGTTTTAGGAACTGTTTTGGTCCTGTTAACCCTGTTTTCCTTACTGTTTCTCCTTATGGCAATGGGAATGTTATCCTATGAATGTCCCTCCTTTGGGTATATTGAAAGCATGTAACTTGTTCTAAGTTCACAGATCCACAGCTAAAGAAAATTATGGCCTTAGGACTGACCACACCTATAATGGATTTTGATGGGATCTTGTACTTAACAATTGTTACTGAAATGATTTAAGTTTCTGTGATATTGTGATGGGATGAATGTATTTTGTATTTGGAAAGAATATGCTTTTCTGGGGTCCAGGGGGTGGAATGTGCCAGTTTTGAATGTATTATGTCCCCCAGAAAATGCATATTCTTTGATGCAGTCTTGTGGGGGCAGACGTTTTGGGGATCATTAGATTTGCATGGAAATGCACCCCACCCAACTGTAGGTGATAACTCTGATAAGATATTCCATGGAGGCATGGCCCCACCCATTCAGGTTGGGCTTGATCAGTGGATCCATATAAATAAGCTGATGGGCAGAGGAACTCAGTGCAGCTGTGAGTGATGTTTTGAAGAGGAGCTAACAGCCAGGAGGGACACTTGGAAGAAAGCACAAGAGCTGCAGATGAAAGACAGTCTGAAGATGGCCATTGAAAGCAGACTCTTGCCTCCGGAGAAGCTGAGAGAGGACAAACACCCAAGTGCAACTAAGAGTGACATTTTTGAGGAACTGCAAGCCTAGAGAGGAACATCCATTGGGAAGAAAGCCATTTTGAAAACTAGAACTTGGAGCAGACGCCAGCCACGTGCCTTCCCAGCTAACAGAGGTTTTCCAGACATCATTGGCCATTCCTCCAGTGAGGTACCCAATTGCTGATGTGTTACCTTGGACACTTTATGGCCTTCAGACTGTAACTTGTAACCAAATAAATCCCCTTTTATAAAAGCTAATCCATTTCTGGTGTTTTGCAGTCCAGCAGCATTAGCAAACTAGAACACTGCACTTGCAAAATAATAGCAACAATTAACATTTATTGAATGCCTAACATTGGAAAAGGCACTGAGTGAGGTATTTTATATTGATTACTTTCATTTAACAATCTTATGATGACAGTATTTTTATTAATTCCATTTTATAGGTAGAGAAACTGAGAGCCAGGAGAGATGAAGAGGCTTACCCAAATCACACAACTAGTAAGTGCCCAGAATTCAAAGCCAGGAGGCAGCCCTGAGTCCCAGACCCTGGGGTTGATAATTACCACATTCTACCATTCCCAAAAGGCATGAGCTCAAGTTCTTTAATCCCAGATTTTGCTTCCTGTGTCTCATCAACCACACTAAACTATTTGGACACATATTTTGTACTCCTAAAGCAATAAGCAATTACCTTGGCACTATGTATTAAATTGCAGTGTGCTGCAATTTAATATATAGTTTTAAAACCAATTTCCTCAAGTGTTGACTTCAGGATTTTAGATGTATTCTATTTAACCAGCAATTCAAATGAAAATTTAAATAAATGCTATAAATGGGTGCCTCATTTACATGATCTGTTGATTAACTCTGATATGAGGCTCATCTGTGCCCAAGGTTTTGCTTACTAGCCTAAGAGCTTTGGCAAATCATTTTCTAGGTGAGTAAAGGACAATTACTCTCAGGTCTTTTGCATCTCCACATACAGACTGTGACATTCACACGTGTCCAGCCTCAGATGCAGAAAACTGTACTTACTCAAACTCCTTTATGGAGTTTACTAGATGTGGTCAGAAAGAATATACTGAGAAGTTGCTTGGAATAGCATTAAGACCTCTCCAAGGGGTATTTCAAAGTGAAAACAGATGGTCCTAAACTGTCTTCTGATGAAGAAGGATCTGTTTACCTGCAGGGCTAATGTATACCTGTGTGGGGTCTGCAAAGGTGGGGCCAGAACTGAATTGCTCAGTGAAGTAGAGAGGGGGATGAGGTTGCCACAGCATCTTCATTCTTGTCATTTATACTGTACAGCATCAGCCTCACCTCCATATAAAATCAGAGCAGATAGTCTGAAAATCTTTAACCTGCCTGGGAGCCTATACAGTCACATCAACTATCTTCTAGATGGTGTCCCTGGAGCTCTGGGGGACACCCACACATCTCAGTGCTACCCTGAAGCTGAGAAACAAAGGACTCAGAACACCACATAACAGGTCACAAAGACACCTGGGGATGAGAGGGAGTTATTCCTCAGCTGAGACCCACCAAAGTATAGATTTGGAACCATCTAGGCTATGTGCAAAAGAGGACTTTTGATTTTTTTTTTTTTTTTTTGAGGATCATGGGATCTTAGAGCTTGAAAAGCACTTACAGATCATTTAGCAAATGTCCTCATTTTGCAAATGAGAGAACCAAGGTCAAGAGGCACACAGATTGGCTGATGCTCCCATTCCCTCTTCTTGAGATCTATGAGATCCACCAAGGGCTGCCCATACGTCACCTCTCAAAATAAACCAGGGCCTATTTCATATAATAATAGCCAGCATTTAGTGATCACACACTAGGTGCCAGGTTTTTGGCCAATCATTTACAAATAGTAGCACATTTATCTTGCACAGCAACCCTGCAAGGACACCAACAGCTAAAACTCTGATTAAGTTAAGCAAAAAGTAATGTGTTGGAAGGATGTATCAGAGCTCTCCATAGTTATATAACAAATGACCCCAATACCCAGTAGTTTAATTCAACAGTGATGTATTATTTTTCATGATTCTGGGGGTTGGCTGGATTCTGCTGGTCTTGCCGGGATTCACTCCCACAACTGGATCCACCTTGGGAGGTGAGCCTGGGCTCCCTCACAGGGTGATGCCAGGTTCAAAGAGCATAAAGGCAAAAGTCGGAAAACCTCTGGAGGCCTCAGAGTAGATGCCACGCAACCTCAGTTCCACCACGTTCTATTGGCTGTCTCCCTGGGATCACCTTCCACTTTAACTCCTTACACTCTCATCCTTGACTCAGGGTCTGCTTCTGGAGAACCCAAAACAAAACAAGCAGCTACTGCTGTTTGAGTGTCTGTGGACCACATAGACACTGTACTAGGCACTTAAGTTTCATGTTTTTGCACACATCTTCAAAATACCCATGAGGCAAATATCATACTAGTTCTACAGTTATGGAAATAAGACTCAGAGAGGTTAATTAACTTTATGGAGGTCACATAGCTGCTATAGTAAGTAGCAGAGCTGATATTCAAACCTATGATTGATTGCACCATCTCTTCTCTTTCCACTAAGTATGCGGCCTTTCTCAATGGAGAGATTGGACCAACACACAAGAAACAATAGAAGAACAATTAACTGCTAAGCTGACATATTGTATTGAACACTTCTGTGCAAAACTGTCATCATACTTATGTTCCACAATTACTTTCTAAAATCCTCTTTTGTTGTGCCACCAACTAATATAAGGAAATTCAATTTTTCATAGATTTTCTTTCTCCTCTATCATTGCTTCATACAAATGAGGTACTGAAGTAAAACTGAGCTGATGGCATAAGAATATACCATGATGAAAATGCATATGAAGGAAATATGTTCTCTTGATGCTTTTGGCCCACATAGCACCTGAAAGAACAGATAAGATATGTCATAAAATACCAACTAAGTCTCTATTGATTTTATAAGTTGATATGAAGCATTAGGAGATCAAAAAGACAGCATCAAGAGTGCTGAACTGGGAATCATCTTATCAGCTAAAAAAAAAGGCTTAAAGGGAAGACAGAGCAATATATTAAACAGGTGAAAACTACAGAACAGAAGTTTAAAATTTGCCAATACTGTAGTCAAATCACCAAAGCAGATTTTAATATTTAACAATAGCGTCCTGACATCAAGTAATTTAAATAGCGGCTCTGCAACAGTTCCCATCAAGAAGCTCCTGAGTACTGAGTACTGAGGGTCTTAGCAGTGCACCAAGAAATCTCAGATGCTGGTGGAAACAAATATAAATGTTTAACTCTGATTTCATCAGTATTTCACAGGTTGATTCCCTACTATTAATTATCCGCCCTGACAATATGCACAGAGAGAACACTCTGGGGTTTGGGATGGGGGGGCAGGTTCTAACTCTGACCTTGGCCCTAAGTACTTGTGTGGCTTCAAGTAAATGCTTTACCCTCTCTGGCTAAATGATGCTCTCAATTAAATCATGCTTCACAACATGACTTGCTGCTCTAAATGTTAATTATTCTATGGCTAAAGCCCATTTTTCAATTAAATTCGTGTTCGTGAAATTAGCGTAAATCACATTCCCTCAGTTCTAAAAGTGTTCCTCATACAATGCTCTGCAGAACCATGGGTTCCTAAAGTGTTTCAAGACCTCCATGGTGGGAGCCCTGGGAGGAAGTGATGGAGAAAATGAGCGGGTGGTCTTTTTAGGACCATGGAGCCCACTTCAGGTACAGCAATACTGTTTTATCTCAAGCCTCCCTAAACTATTTTGCTTAAGCAAATAGTTTGTGTGTGAATGAATGAATAAATGAATGGATGAATGAATAAATGAATGGATGAATGAATAAATTAATGGATGAATGAACTGTTTGGCTTAAAGTTACAGTATGACTGACCGACATTTGACACCCAGGTCTTTTCTCTCTGAAAAACAGAAAACTTACCTGCTGAGACAGGACATGCCATCAGCAGACCAGAGACTCAGCTCTGCAAATATTTACCTTGGTCAACTGCACTCCCCAAAGACAGTGCTGGTGGCAATGGCAGTGGCTGAAGTAGCCAGTTTCACTTGTTCCAAGGCTAATTGCACCACTATTACCTTTATGACACTCAGATATATAAAGAAAATACAGTATCTCTATTTTGGTCTCTTAATTGTGTCTGCCTCATGAGCTCCAAATTGCTGTAAAGAGGCAACAAAATTCACGTTATTTAGTCCAATCAAGTTAAAAACCAAGTCAGATAGAATAAATTAAGCCGTCCCTTTAGGCAATGATTAGTTTTACCATGTAATAGTCGGTCTTTCAAATTTCCACTCTCCTAATTCTCTCCTTGAAAGTTTCCAGGCGCACCAGGAGAAAGGCAAGTCTTACCCAACTTAAAGGTGGAACAAGAGTGGTGAGGACCTTGGAAAGGTGGAGGAGTGTCCACTGGCACCTTTGTTCCCGGGCACTATCCCTTGTCCACATTGCCACTCCTTTCCCACCTGGCAGTCACGTCTGAAGTACACCTGTGGGCTTCTCTCACTCAACCTGGTCAGAGACAGTGGTGGGGGAGGAGACTCCTGGCTGAGGTGGCCTCACCTCCGCTCTCAGGGACGGTATAGACCTCTCTGGGCTTACGGCACTTCCCTCTTCAGCTCCCTAGTGGAGCAGATTCAACACATGGCCTCTTCCTTCATCCTTACCAGAGAGGGACCCTTGGGATGGTCAAGGGTATTCCATTCAGGCTACTTTCCTCTGAGGACAAGAGGGTCTTTCCAAGTCACTTCCACCTCCCTGAGGAGCTAAATCCTCTCCATCCATCTTCAGTGAGTCACCTCTTTGCTTTGAGGAGGATGCAACGTAGTCTCATCTAAGAGAAACCGGTAAAAACTCCTCACATTGCCTTCAGTGTTACATAAAACTACCGTAAGAACTACCTAGTGTTCCAAGCTCTCCCTCTAATCCCCACCACCATCCCTGGGCTTGGATCCCAAGGGCTGGGAGATCAGAGAACACACCTTTCAGCCCTTGCTTCCCTTGACAATCTTTTTTCTTTCCCTATTATCACTGCAGACAAAAGTTGCTATTTTTTCTTTGATTTCTTCTACATTAGCTCTTCCTTTATCCTGATTCTCACCCCATGGATACCTTTTAAAGGTGCACAAGGGTATCTTCTCTGTACTGTGGATAAAACTTCATGATCTGGCTCTCTAAGCCTAGTAAATCAAGATAAGGGGGAAAAATAAAAGAATTTAGAAAGCTCTATCTCAAGGCAATAGCCTGACTGGTAAAAGCATTGTTTTGCCTTGAAAATCTTATTTTCACTGTCCAAATCTAAGCAGTAAGTGTCTTTCACTTTGCATTCTAACTACAAAGATCCTAATCTCTTCCTTGCAGATAGCTGCCGGCAGAGAGGAGCAGGCACTCAGAAAGGCAGCAGAAGAAAAGCATCCTGTACATGGAAAGGTTCTAAAACTGGATTGTGGTGAAGGTTGCATAGCACTTTAGATTAATTAAAAATTTAATTGTACCCTCAAAACAGGTCAGTTTTATAGTATGTAAATCATACTTCAATAAAGCTCTTTAAGATACCATGTATTGTGCAAAAAAAAGTGTGAAGACAGTTTCCCACCCTCCTGTGAGCTGTAGTATGGACTCTCCTAGTGGCTTTGTTATGGAAGCAGGGGAAATAGAGAAAGTAAGGAGAAAAAGAGTAAGCCTCATCCCCTCCATAAGGGTAGAGATCAATTACACACCTACTGCAGTTCAATGAGTAGAAAGCTATAATTTTTCTTCAAACTGTGACTTACCTGCCAACTCTGATTACATGTGTATCTCCTGAGCAATAAAATGTTATCAGTTCCTTCAAATCATGAGCATGAACTATAATTGTATATGCATATGTTTACATAAAATATATATTCATTTACATATACTTATATGGAAGCTTCTTATCTAGCAAAGTCAAATATCTAGAACATACCTAAGAATACAGAAGAATGCAAAAAAAAAAAAGAGAGCGAGAGTGAGAGAGAGACAGGGAGAACAATGTCAATGTAACCAATACTTATAAACTCTTATTATAGGAGACCTCTTCACATCTTATTCAGAGGCAATCTACTTTTCATCATGCACAATTCCAATCTTTTGTGGGCCAAGGAGTCAAGAGATGAGATAACAATCAATCTCCTTAGAAGCAAGAAATTGAAGTACTACAAGTGGTGATTAAAGTTGCTATTAAGATTTAAGATTAGAGTTTCTTCATTAATTGTAACAAAGGCACTATATCACAGTTAAATGTCAATAATGGGATATAAGAGGTATGGGATGTTTTTTCCCTGGAAGAAATGAGAATACTTTCATATTGACAGTGGTGGTGACTGCATAACTATGTGCTTATACTAAGAGTCATTGACTGAACACTTAGGATGGATTGTATGGTGTGTGAATAAACCTATTTAAATAAAAAAATAAAAATAAATAAATAAAAACAGATCACACACACACAAAACAAAGATTTAAGGTTAAAAAGAAGGTTGACACAGGAGACTGTGATGAAGGAGACAGCAACAGTGTAAAAGAAGATACTAGAACTAAAGAACAGCAGTCTAGGATTGTTCAATGAAGAGACAAACAGCTGGACATATCTCAACTCTTGAGAAGTGTTATAATATATGCAGTGCTTGCAACGGCATTGTCAAGATGTACAAAAGAAGATTAAAATTGTTCCCATGTAGGCAAGTAAGTTTCTAAAGTATTTTATAATCTTTTCCATTTTTCCATCCTTAAGAGGTTTGTTTTTTTTGTTTTTTTTTTAAAGTAAAAATTTTACATGCTTGACTCTTAAAGGGATAAGCAGTGAGACAGTCAGCTGGTGAATAGACAGCTGGTATCTATCCCACTGGTTTGAATCCTTCAGTACTGAATTATCTCATTTGCTCACTTAACTCTAAATGCTTCCACGTCTCAGTCTGAACAATTCTACCATTCCCCCACCAATAAGGAAAAGAGAAGGGAACAATAGAAGATGCACTTCATGTTAATCTCTTGGGTCTGAGGACCAACAGTTACTAGGACTGATTCCAAGATGATTGAAAGGCTAAAGCTACAGAAATCACAGCCCAGACAATTTAAGTAGAAAATTTAAACCAGCTCTGGAGACTTGGGATGAAGCCCAGCTGGGGCAGGGGAATGCATGGCCTGTGACTATCCCACTGCCTGAGAACGTCGTGATGTTCATGAAATGAACATTAGCGATAAACTCACATTGGAGGTCTCATGATTTCTTTCCTATGCAAATTTGCAGCTCCTGTTGAACGGGTGGTCCTTAAGGCAGCGGTGGCGACAGCACCAAGTACAGCTTCAGCTCCCAAATCCTACAGAGACAGTTTCCCCTGCCAGCCTTGAGGAGATGTCTAGCTCAACATCACAATTTGATCAATAGCCAAAAATATCTATCTCCCACACTATATTTTTCTATTGTATTCTCTGTCTGTGCTGTTTCAGTTATAAGCAGGAAGAATTTTAAAAGTCATCATCCCTTCTTCAATTACACTATTAGGGGTGACAGAAGCCAAAGGTCTACTTTGCTCAATTTATAATACATTTATTATTTGGCTGAGGGGGATTTAATTAAATTAAGCCTTATTAAAAACATACTCCATAGAGTTCCATGCATAGTTATCCATATAATTCAATGTGATAATTTTTAATTGAGGGAGGAAGGTAGAAAATGCTTATCTTCAATGTACTTTACACATAGTCTCCACCAACTCTCATGAAACCCCCTGAGGTGTGGTCTCTCTCAGTTTTCATTGTGTGGTGAATGGACTGATGCTCAGAGACGGGGCCTCACTGCTATTAGACTCAGAAATGGTGTCTCATCTACCTGGGAGAGACACTTAAATTCTGTGCCTCCCCCTCACGTCCGGGCAGCAGTACACTGATGGTCCAACAGTAATTTAACAAAGTACACATTGGTCCAGATGACAGTTTGTCAAAAATTAAATATTTTCAGACACTGGATTTTCAAGGATTGGTAATCCTGATACACTTCTGTGCAAATTTTCAACTCTCTATTATGCATTAGAACATTTTTAATCCTTTTCTAGACTTGTACGGCTCCCCCAATTTTTTTTTATATTTTTTAATCAATTACAGTTCCCTCTGTCTTGTTTGTGAGGAAAAAAAAAAAACAAAAAACAAACAGCAACAACAAAAAAGTTGAAACAACTTATACTCAACAATAGGAGATTAATTAGAACAAAATTTAAAGAATTTTTTTTAAATGAAAATGACATTCATCTTGATGTTAAGATTAAAAACATACCAGACGAATACAGCAGGAAAGCCTGGCCTAAAATGAATGAGGAAAACATTAAAGCAAGAGAAAAACTCCATCCCCAATGCCATCTCCCACCAAATTAAAATCATTTCCTTTATATTTTTTTATTTTTGACAGAAGCAATGAGATTCACTACAAGAAATACAAACAGGCAGAAGAATCTAAAACAAAAAACCATCACCCACCAAATCGTATGCAACTGCTTTTAATCCCCAGATGTTTATTCTTTCAATTCCAGTTCCATATATATAAATCTATTACTATTTTTCACCAAAGTGGGCTCTTACTGCACATACTGGTTTTCAAACCATTATAATTTAATTAACCTAGCATTTATACTTTTCAACCTAATGTCTATTTCTAAACATTTAATGCACTCTAACATTTTGCTATTATTAATGGCATGGAGAAGAAATAATTGCCTGAAAATTAGTTAAAAGATAAAAGCAAATCAGAAGAAAATATGAAAAAAATTTAAATAGATAAAAAGGCTTTAAATATAAAGTTTTGCAAAACTGTCCCATAATATACCTAAACGACTAATATGTGAAATAATTAGTAAATGAGAACATCAGTTTTCAACCAACTTACTATAATGCTTGATGGGAATTGGATCAAGTCCCCTACAAAGTTCAGATCACAACCCCTGGTCACCCATACCTGTGGGAGTGACCTATTGTAAAGAGGATCTCTGGGAGATGTTGCTTCAGTTAAGTGTGACTTAGCTGAATTAGGTTGGGCTTTAACCCAGACCACTGAAGTTCTTTATAAGCAGAATGAAATTTGGTCAGAGAAGAAGAGAAGCTACAGGGAGTAGCCAGAAATCGGATGTCAAGGGATCCCCACAGAAAAAGAAGAAGAAAACGCCATGTGTATTGCCATATAACAAAAAAGCCAAGGGCCAAGGATCTCCTGCCACCAGCCCCAGAACACCATAGTCTTCAGGGAGAAAGCACTGCCTTGTTGACACCTTCATTTTGGACTTTTCATAGCCTCAAAACCATGAGCCAATAAATTCCTGTTGTTTAAGCCAACCCCTGGGAAACTAAAGCACACTTAACAGAGTTAATGTAAGAATTGAGGAGTTGAATATAAGAAGTTCAGTAAAATACTTGATTGCTTAATAATAAAAAGCCTAATAGATAAAATGGTTTCATGCTTGCTTCTAGAATTTAAGGATTAGGTTAAGAAATGTAACTTAATCACGAGGACTAGACATGTCCCAGGAAGGAGCAACATGGAGAAATTTCTGCACTCTGAAGGGTAAGTCCCGATTTCTTACTACTAACCAGAGTGTCCAGAGGTTCTGCAGAAGTAAGCAAGACCCTCCCCCAAGAGCAAATACATAGAGTCACTGTGTTACAAGGAGCAAAACAAGGAGAGAAAACAAGGTCTGATGAAAACAGGGCAGAGCTGGGGGAGGGGGATGGTGGGGTCTAGGGAAGGAGCTTCATTGAGGGAGGGACCCTGATGACTTCAGCTGTCAGAGCCTATTGAGATAGAAAGCAAAATTCTCACAATGGGGGTTACCCTCATGCCAATAATCCATGTTACACCCTGTCCTCTCTGTAGCTGTGTGGACCAGAGAGGACTAGAGGATTCTAACGGCTCCGGGGCACCCAGCTAGAGTGGAGGCCTGGGGTAGCAGTCCACATTGCTTCTATGCAGGTCGTAGCCTAAAGTTCCTGGCCGGCAGCTTAAGGTAGACAGGGGACAAAAACAGGGACAAAGAAATTGATATAGGTACATCAGAGCTTCAGTCACAAATGTAGCCTGCCACCCTTCACCTAATAATAATACTTATAATAACTGCAGTTAAAGTATATGGAGCACTTGCAATGTATGGGCCAGGCACCATGCTAAGCGTGTACATGGATCATTTCACTTAACCCTCACAGAAACTCTGTACGGCAGGTTCTGTTACTAGTTACAGACGAGGAAGGTGGAGGCAGTATGCCCACAGTAACAGTTCAGTAACCCCAGTGTCCGGAGTTTAATAATTGTTGGTGCTAGAATCCAAGGCAGTGTGTTACTTCACCTTGTTAGATCTGTTCATTAATAGAGTACCTGTGGTGCGCAGGTAAGGACAGGAGAAGAGGTAGGGCTACGGAGGTATAAACCGGAGTTCAAAAGAAGGCAATCTCTAAGGAGAATGTTGAACTGTGAGCATGCAAGCAGATTGCGGGGAATTCTACAGGCCAAATGGCCCAGTTCTTCAACAGATAGATTATTAGGAAAAGAAAAAGATGAGATAAAAAATCTAAAAATTAAGGGAGAGTTAAAGGATATATCACATCACTAGCTATTAGGGAAATGCAAATCAAAACCAAAGTGAGATATCATCTCACACCAATAAGAATGGCTGACATGAAACAAACAGGAAATTATAAATGTTGAAGAGGATGTGGAGAAATTGGAACTCTTATGCATTGCTGGTGGGAATGTATAATGGGACAGCCGCTGTGGAAGACAGTCTGCAGTTCTTCAGAAAACGAGATATTGAGTTACCCTACAATCTGGCAATTCCACTTCTCAGTATATACCTAGAAGATCTGAAAGCAATGACACGAACAGACATTTGTACACCAATGTTCACGGCGACATTGTTCACAAGTGCCAAGAGATGGAAACAATCCAAGTGTCATTCAACTGATGAGTGGATAAACAAAATGTGGTATATACAAATGAAGGAATACTACGTAGCAGTAAGAAGGAACAAGATCTTGAAACATATGACGACATGGATGAACCTTGAAGACATAATGCTGAGCGAAACAAGTCAGATACAAAGGGAGAGATACTGTATGTTACCACTAATGTAAACTTCCTGGACAATGTAAAATAAGTGTCTTATAATGCAGAATACAGGGGGCATAGAGATAGAAGCTAGCGAAGAGGAAATGATAACCTAATATGTACAGACATGTTAAGGAGGGTGAATTCAAAGGTATGGGAATGGACAGGGGTGATGATTGTTCATTAATGGGATTGTAAGTATCAGTGCCACAATGAAGGCAAACATGATTGAAAGTGAATGTTTAAAGGCATGTATCCAGCAGATTAGCATTACAAATATACTTAAGTGTTTGCATGATATACTTCTAAGGTATGAGGCTGGTACACAGTTAACAACAGAGTGGTATACGGGAAAAACTACTCATTGCATGTTATAGACTCTATTTAATAGGAATACCTTATCAGTACCACACTAATACTAGGGACTAATAATTAGGGGCCAATAAGAGCTTTGGGGTGTTTTTGTGTTATAATTGTTTAAAATTGAGAGTGACAATGAGTTGTCAACTAAGTGAAGATAATGTGAGACACTGAGTGTTTATCTTGGACGGAATATATGCTATGTGAAATTAGGAATCCCCTACTTAAAAAGTCAAGCCCTAGGTCTTGAGTCTTGCTCATGTGAAACTTATGGCTGTAAAAGGGAGGCTAAGTCTACTTATAATTATGCCTAAGAGGCACCTCCAGAAAACCTCTTTTGTTGCTCCAATGAGGCCTTTCTCTCTCTAAGCCCAACTCTGCAAATAAAGTCATTACCCCATCCCCCCACCCCCCACATGAGACATGACTCCCAGGGGAATGTTCCTCCCTGGCGATATGGGACATGACTCCCAGGAATTAGCCTGGCCCTGGCATTGAGAGATTGAAAATGCCTTCTTTGCCAAAAGAGGGGAAAGAAAGGTAACAAAATAAGGTTTCATTGGTTATGAGATTTCAAATAGAGTTGAGAGGCCATCCTGGAGGTTACTCTTACGCAAGCTCCAGTCAGATATCCCAAATGGCCACAGTATGCCAAGTCCTAAACAACAGTAGTCCCAAAATACCTAGGTCCCTATCTGAGACTCTATAAAAGTTTCACTCACTAAATTTACTTTTCAGAAACTTAAATCCCCCAGAATGTTCCGATGCCAGACAAGTCCCCAAACCCACTGGCAACAGCCTCTCCAAGAACATCAACCAGATGCATCCCCTTCCTCATAATGTTGACAACCTTTTCAATGTGAACAAGTTAGGGTGGTCACTGACATCCCTAGACATCATTAGACATTCCTGAAGATCGAGGTGATTAAATGAGAGGAAGAGGTAGCAACAGACATGATAGGATTTAACAAAGGATTATGAATACTGAATCTCTATATAAATATATGTGTGTGAGTATATATATATACATATTTAAACACTAGGGTATTAGAATAGCTAGAAGGAAATAACATAAACGGTGGGACTGTAACCATAACATTCTTTGAAATTTGCTTTCTAACTACTTGTTAAAACATACTTTGAAAGTAGTTTCACTCTTCTGTAGATATATTATATTTCAAAATAAAAAAATGGAAAAAATAAAAGATATATCATACCTTTTAAAATGGATAAGACTAAGCTGTTATGTCTGGGAGCACTTACTTGGATAATAAAACTATTAACAAATGTAAAGAAGTAACTACTATCAAAATCAGGGTGATGGTTATGGAGAGGGAAAGACACTACGACTGGAACGAGGCACATGGAAGAGGCTTCTGGGGTGGAGAGAAAAGCATATGTCTTCATCTGGTGGGGTTACACGTGTTTGTTCTATGAAAATTCACTCAGCTATACATTTGTGTGGTTTTCTGGATCTGTGTTTCATTTTACAATAAGAAGTATATAGGAAAAGAAGGAGGAAAAGGAAAGGAAGAGGGAAAAGAAGAGGAGGAAGAAGATGAGACAGCTTTGCCCTCAAGGAATTTACAATCCAGAGGTATCAAGAGGTTTCTCTGGCAAGAAGAGCCTGAATTTGTGTGAGTGTGTATGTGTGCATGTGCACATGTGGGTGTGGGGGTGTGTGAGGGGACTGGGAATGGGGGGATTGAGTTTGTTTGGGTATGAACACCCCCCACACCACCACAATCTGGGAGCAACTACCCACAATGATAGTTGTGCAATCCCCCACAATCCAGAAAGGACTTTAATGAACACAACGCAGAATGAACCACCATGGAGCCCCTCAGCCTCTTAGGAATCATCAGAAACTCATGGTGAAAGGAAAGTGGGGCAGGGAGGGGGCTGTGCCAGAATTGATGAGTGTCAGGAGAAAATTTAATGGGATGGGGAAGAATTCTATTTTGAGACATTTTCTTTCAGAAATTTCCCCCTTTCCATACTCATTCCACCAAGAAGGGATGAAATGGGGATACCTCCTCAAATCAAGAGATGGCAGTACAATATTATGGATGTAATTAAAACAACACTGAAAAAAATGATAGGACTGTATGACACAGGCAGTGACTCTAATATAAACCATGGACTATAGTTAATAGCACAATTATAATAATATTCTTTCAATTGTAACAAATGTACCACTCTAATGCAAGGTGTTAATAATGGTGGGAAGGCATATGGGAACTCAGTATTTTTTGCATGATTTTCCTGTAACCCTACTACTTCTCTAATAAAAAAAAAAAGAGAGAGAGAGAGAGATTAACTAAGACTGTCAGAGGAGAATAGCAGGGCTGGATAGCACAGTGGGGCCTCAAAGGCACTGAGCAAGTTTAACAGAGTGCCTTTGAGAGAAAATTCCCAAAATGAGGTAGGAATTTCCTTCAACAAAAAAGGAGTCTCCCACATAGAAGAGAATGGTGATGCTGGTGGATCCTGGGAAAAGAGCCTCCTTGTTCTGCTTCTTATTCAGAAAATGTGAAGCCGTGAGATGCTAGAGAGAAAACCATGTCCTGGTGCTTCTAGAGCCGGTGTAGAATAACAGTACAGTTTCCGCAGGGTGTGTACATATGTAACATTAATGGTTACTCATTCACATTACTATCTCCAAGGAATGCTGATCGACAAGAAAAAAAATCCAGACTTACTTACAGATTCTTGTTTCTGGAGCTCACACTGCAGAAAAAGAAATGTTACCCAACAGTAGCCCCCTTGAAAGCACCTCAAGTACATACACAAAACAATTAGGAAATATTTACAAATTAGGTGTTTATGAACTGCCAAAAAATGTTTACATGGCAAAGGAGGAAAAAACCAAGAGCAGAGGGGAGACTAAACATTAGCTGAGCTATAGTTTGCAGCAACACCATGTATTCAACATAATAACATATTGGAAAATTAATAACCTAAGTTACCGGATTTGAGAGAGTCTTTTTTTTTTCATACTTCGAGTTTCTTTTTCAATAATTCATCTCTTATAAATTGATTATGCTACTTTGTAACACTAAGAAGTTGGAAACTATTTGAAGAATGTCCAAATTTGGAAAATTAGTTGAGAAGACAACCTATGTTCAGTGACAGGGCTTTAGGTGGTACAGTTTAAGCACTGTATAAGATACTGTTTTGTTGTATATATTTCTGGTAATGTGTTCTATCTCTATAAAAGCAATGCAAGTATCAGAAAAGATAAAAGAATTTAGAGAATATCCATAATCCTCCCTCCTCTCCGCTCTAATCCCTTGCTATCTATCCATCTAGATCATCTTGCAATATATAACCATTCCCCCAAAATGGAATGCATTCACATAGTATTATAGCTTACCATAATTTATTTAAGCCAGCCAAACTATTAGATATATAGGTATTTCAAATAATGCTCTATTTTTGACATGGAAATAGTGACAAATTTTCACTATGACAAACAACTCAAGAGAAGGAAAAAATGAATATGAATGAATATGAATTAAAAATTTAAAGGCAAAATTGAAAAGGACTAAAGTATTTCAGGAATCACTCATTGTTACATAAATGCCCCCTGCATTCTCTTAATCATTCATTCATTCATTCGTTCTTTCAACAAACATATTTTGAGCCCCTATACTATGTGGAAGGCACTTTGCTAGATGCTGGGGATACAGTAAATAGATGTGGCCCATAAGAGTGTGGGCCTTATGCAAGAAACAGAGATGTAAACATACAATGACAAAATCCTGTGACAAGTGCTAGGATGTGGGCAATCTAGGATTTACTATATTACACTAAGGGGAAAAAGAAACAGTGAGCTGGATAAAAATTGTGAAGCGCAGCTTTGGGGGCAAGATGGCAGACTGGTGAGCTGTATGTTTTAGTTACTCCTCCAGGAAAGTAGGTAGAAGGCCAGGAACTGTGTGGACTGGACACCACAGAGCAATCTGCGTTTGGGCATACTTCATACAACACTCATGAAAACGTGAAACTGCTGAGATCAGCGAAATCTGTAAGTTTTTGCGGCCAGGGGACCCACGCCCCTCCCTGCCAGGCTCAGTCCCGGGGGAGGAGGGGCTGTCAGCTCCGGGAAGGAGAAGGGAGAACTGCAGTGGCAGCCCTTATCAGAAACTCATTCTACTGATTCAAACTCCAACCATAGATAGACTGAGACCAGACACCAGAGAATCTGAGAGCAGCCAGCCCAGCAGAGAGGAGACAGGCATAGAAAAAAAAAACACGAAAAACTCCAAAATAAAAGCGGAGGATTTTTGGAGTTCTGGTGAACATAGAAAGGGGAAGGGCCCTGAGGCGCATATGCAAATCCCAAAGAAAAGCTGATCTCTCTGCCCTGTGGACCTTTCCTTAATGGCCCTGGTTGCTTTGTCTCTTAGCATTTCAATAACCCATTAGATCTCTGAGGAGGGCCTGTTTTTTTTTTGGTTTTTTTGTTTTTTTTTTTTAATCCTTTTTTCTTTTTCTAAAACAATTACTCTAAGAAGCCCAATACAGAAAGCTTCAAAGACTTGCTATTTGGGCAGGTCAAGTCAAGAGCAGAACTAGGAAAGCTCTGAGACAAAACGCAATAATCCAGTGGCTGAGAAAATTCACTAAACACCACAACTTCCCAAGAAAAGGGGGGTGTCCGCTCACAGCCACCATCCTGGTGGACAGGAAACACTCCTGCCCATCGCCAGCCCCATAGCCCAGAACTGCCCCAGACAACCCAGTGTGACGGAAGTACTTCAAATAACAGGCACACACCACAAAACTGGGCATGGACATTAGCCTTCCCTGCAACCTCAGCTGATTGTCCCAGAGTTGGCAAGGTAGAGCAGTGTGAATTAACAAAGCCCCATTCAGCCATCATTTCAGCAGACTGGGAGCCTCCCTACACAGCCCAGCAGCCCAGAACTGCCCTGGGGGGACGGCACTCACCTGTGACATAGCACAGTCATCCCTCAACAGAGGACCCGGGGTGCACGGCCTGGAAGAGGGGCCCACTTGCAAGTCTCAGGAGCCATACGCCAATACCAAGGACTTGTGGGTCAGTGGCAGAGACAAACTGTGGCAGGACTGAACTGAAGGATTAGACTATTGCAGCAGCTTTAAAACTCTAGGATCACCAGGGAGATTTGATTGTTAGAGCCACCCCCCCCCCCCCGACTGCCCAGAAACACGCCCCATATACAGGGCAGGCAACACCAACTACACACGCAAGCTTGGTACACCAATTGGACCCCACAAGACTCACTCCCCTACTCACCAAAAAGGCTAAGCAGGGGAGAACTGGCTTGTGGAGAACAGGTGGCTCGTGGACGCCACCTGCTGGTTAGTTAGAGAAAGTGTACTCCACGAAGCTGTAGATCTGATAAATTAGAGATAAGGACTTCAATTGGTCTACAAATCCTAAAAGAACCCTATCAAGTTCAGCAAATGCCAAGAGGCCAAAAACAACAGAAAATTATAAAGCATATGAAAAAACCAGACGATATGGATAACCCAAGCCCAAGCACCCAAATCAGAAGACCAGAAGAGACACAGCACCTAGAGCAGCTACTCAAAGAACTAAAGATGAACAATGAGACCATAGTACGGGAGATAAAGGAAATCAAGAAGAACCTAGAAGAGCATAAAGAAGATATTGCAAGACTAAATAAAAAAATGGATGATCTTATGGAAATTAAAGAAACTGTTGACCAAATTAAAAAGATTCTGGACACTCATAGTACAAGAATAGAGGAAGTTGAACAACCAATCAGTGACCTCGAAGATGACAGAATGGAAAATGAAAACATAAAAGAAAGAATGGGGAAAAAAATTGAAAAAATCGAAATGGACCTCAGGGATATAATAGATAATATGAAACGTCCAAATATAAGACTCATTGGTGTCCCAGAAGGGGAAGAAAAGGGTAAAGGTCTAGGAAGAGTATTCAAAGAAATTGTTGGGGAAAACTTCCCAAATCTTCTAAACAACATAAATACACAAATCATAAATGCTCAGTGAACTCCAAATAGAATAAATCCAAATAAACCCACTCCGAGACATATACTGATCACACTATCAAACACAGAAGAGAAGGAGCAAGTTCTGAAAGCAGCAAGAGAAAAGCAATTCACCACATACAAAGGAAACAGCATAAGACTAAGTAGTGACTACTCAGCAGCCACCATGGAGGCAAGAAGGCAGTGGCACGATATATTTAAAATTCTGAGTGAGAAAAATTTCCAGCCAAGAATACTTTATCCAGCAAAGCTCTCCTTCAAATTTGAGGGAGAGCTTAAATTTTTCACAGACAAAGAAATGCTGAGAGAATTTGCTAACAAGAGACCTGCCCTACTGGAGATACTCAAGGGAGCCCTACAGACAGAGAAACAAAGAAAGGACAGAGAGACTTGGAGAAAGGTTCAGTACTAAAGAGATTCGGCATGGGTACAATAAAGGATATTAATAGACAGAGGGGAAAAATATGACAAACATAAACCAAAGGATAAGATGGCTGATTCAAGAAATGCCTTCACAGTTATAACGTTGAATGTAAATGGATTAAACTCCCCAATCAAAAGATATAGATTCGCAGAATGGATCAAAAAAAATGAACCATCAATATGTTGCATACAAGAGACTCATCTTAGACACAGGGACACAAAGAAACTGAAAGTGAAAGGATGGAAAAAAATATTTCATGCAAGCTACAGCCAAAAGAAAGCAGGTGTAGCAATATTAATCTCAGATAAAATAGACTTCAAATGCAGGGATGTTTTGAGAGACAAAGAAGGCCACTACGTACTAATAAAAGGGGCAATTCAGCAAGAAGAAATAACAATCGTAAATGTCTATGCACCCAATCAAGGTGCCACAAAATACATGAGAGAAACACTGGCAAAACTAAAGGAAGCAATTGATGTTTCCACAATAATTGTGGGAGACTTCAACACATCACTCTCTCCTATAGATAGATCAACCAGACAGAAGACCAATAAGGAAATTGAAAACCTAAACAATCTGATAAATGAATTAGATTTAACAGACATATACAGGACATTACATCCCAAAGCACCAGGATACACACACTTTTCTAGTGCTCATGGAACTTTCTCCAGAATAGATCATATGCTGGGACATAAAACAAGCCTCAATAAATTTAAAAAGATTGAAATTATTCAAAGCACATTCTCTGACCACAATGGAATACAATTAGAAGTCAATAACCATCAGAGACTTAGAAAATTCACAAATACCTGGAGGTTAAACAACACACTCCTAAACAATCAGTGGGTTAAAGAAGAAATAGCAAGAGAAATTGCTAAATATATAGAGACGAATGAAAATGAGAACACAACATACCAAAACCTATGGGATGCAGCAAAAGCAGTGCTAAGGGGGAAATTTATAGCACTAAACGCATATATTAAAAAGGAAGAAAGAGCCAAAATCAAAGAACTAATGGATCAACTGAAGAAGCTAGAAAATGAACAGCAAACCAATCCTAAACCAAGTACAAGAAAAGAAATAACAAGTATTAAAGCAGAAATAAATGACATAGAGAACAAAAAAACAATAGAGAGGATAAATATCACCAAAAGTTGGTTCTTTGAGAAGATCAACAAGATTGACAAGCCCCTAGCTAGACTGACAAAATCAAAAAGAGAGAAGACCCATATCAACAAAATAATGAATGAAAAAGGTGACATAACTGCAGATCCTGAAGAAATTTAAAAAATGATAAGAGGATACTATGAACAACTGTATGGCAACAAACTGGATAATGTAGAGGAAATGGACAATTTCCTGGAAACATATGAACAACCTAGACTGACCAGAGAAGAAATAGAAGACCTCAACCAACCCATCACAAGCAAAGAGATCCAATCAGTCATCAAAAATCTTCCCACAAATAAATGCCCAGGACCAGATGGCTTCACAGGGGAATTCTACCAAACTTTCCAGAAAGAACTGACACCAATCTTACTCAAACTCTTTCAAAACATTAAAGAAAATGGAACACTACCTAACTCATTTTATGAAGCTAACATCAATCTAATACCAAAACCAGGCAAAGATGCTACAAAAAAGGAAAACTACCGGCCAATCTCCCTAATGAATATAGATGCAAAAATCCTCAACAAAATACTTGCAAATCGAATCCAAAGACACATTAAAAAAATCATACACCATGACCAAGTGGGGTTTATTCCAGGCATGCAAGGATGGTTCAACATAAGAAAATCAATCAATGTATTACAACACATTAACAAGTCAAAAGGGAAAAATCAATTGATCATCTCAATAGATGCTGAAAACGCATTTGACAAAATCCAACATCCCTTTTTGATAAAAACACTTCAAAAGGTAGGAATTGAAGGAAACTTCCTCAACATGATAAAGAGCATATATGAAAAACCCACAGCCAGCATAGTACTCAATGGAGAGAGACTGAAAGCCTTCCCTCTAAGATCAGGAACAAGACAAGGATGCCCGCTATCACCACTGTTATTCAACATTGTGCTGGAAGTGCTAGCCAGGGCAATCCGGCAAGACAAAGAAATAAAAGGCATCCAAATTGGAAAAGAAGAAGTAAAACTGTCATTGTTTGCAGATGATATGATCTTATATCTAGAAAACCCTGAGAAATCGACAATACAGCTACTAGAGCTAATAAACAAATTTAGCAAAGTAGCGGGATACAAGGTTAATGCACATAATTCAGTAATGTTTCTATATGCTAGAAATGAACAAACTGAAGAGACACTCAAGAAAAAGATACCATTTTCAATAGCAACTAAAAAAATCAAGTACCTAGGAATCAACTTAACCAAAGATGTAAAAGACCTATACAAAGAAAACTACATAACTCTACTAAAAGAAATAGAAGGGGACCTTAAAAGATGGAAAAATATTCCATGTTCATGGATAGGAAGACTAAATGTCATTAAGATGTCAATTCTACCCAAACTCATCTACAGATTCAATGTAATCCCAATCAAAATTCCAACAACCTACTTTGCAGACTTGGAAAAGCTAGTTATCAAATTTATTTGGAAAGGGAAGATGCCTCGAATTGCTAAAGACACTCTAAAAAAGAAAAACGAAGTGGGAGGACTTACACTCCCCGACTTTGAAGCTTATTATAAAGCCACAGTTGCCAAAACAGCATGGTACTGGCACAAAGATAGACATATAGATCAATGGAATCGAATTGAGAATTTGGAGATAGACCCTCAGATCTATGGCCAACTGATCTTTGATAAGGCCCCCAAAGTCACTGAACTGAGTCATAATGGTCTTTTCAACAAATGGGGCTGGGAGAGTTGGATATCCATATCCAAAAGAATGAAAGAGGACCCCTACCTCACCCCCTACACAAAAATTAACTCAAAATGGACCAAAGATCTCAATATAAAAGAAAGTACCATAAAACTCCTAGAAGATAATGTAGGAAAACATCTTCAAGACCTTGTATTAGGCGGCCACTTCCTAGACTTTACACCCAAAGCACAAGCAACAAAAGAGAAAATAGATAAATGGGAACTCCTCAAGCTTAGAAGTTTCTGCACCTCAAAGGAATTTCTCAAAAAGGTAAAGAGGCAGCCAACTCAATGGGAAAACATTTTTGGAAACCATGTATCTGACAAAAGACTGATATCTTGCATATACAAAGAAATCCTACAACTCAATGACAATAGTACAGACAGCCCAATTATAAAATGGGCAAAAGATATGAAAAGACAGTTCTCTCAAGAGGAAATACAAATGGCCAAGAAACACATGAAAAAATGTTCAGCTTCACTAGCTATTAGAGAGATGCAAATTAAGACCACAATGAGATACCATCTAACACCGGTTAGAATGGCTGCCATTAAGCAAACAGGAATCTACAAATGCTGGAGGGGATGTGGAGAAATTGGAACTCTTATTCACTGTTGGTGGGACTGTATAATGGTTCAGCCACTCTGGAAGTCAGTCTGGCAGTTCCTTAGAAAACTAGATATAGAGTTACCATTCGATCCAGCGATTGCACTTCTCGGTATATACCCGGAAGGTCGGAAAGCAGTGACACGAACAGATATCTGCACGCCAATGTTCATAGCAGCATTATTCACAATTGCCAAAAGATGGAAACAACCCAAATGTCCTTCAACAGATGATAAATAAAATGTGGTATATACACACGATGGAATACTACGCGGCAGTAAGAAGGAACGATCTCGTGAAACATATGAGAACATGGATGAACCTTGAAGACATAATGCTAAGCGAAATAAGCCACGCACAAAAAGAGAAATATTATATGCTACCACTAATGTGAACTTTGAAAAATATAAAACAAATGGCTTATAATGTAGAATGTAGGGGAACTAGCAATAGAGAGCAATTAAGGAAGGGGGAACAATAATCCAAGAAGAACAGATAAGCTATTTAACGTTCTGGGGATGCCCAGGAATGACTATGGTCTGTTAATTTCTGATGGATATAGTAGGAGCAAGATCACAGAAATGTTGCTATATTAGGTAACTTTCTTGGGGTAAAGTAGGAACATGTTGGAAGTTAAGCAGTTATCTTAGGTTAGTTGTCTTTTTCTTACTCCCTTGTTATGGTCTCTTTGAAATGTTCTTTTATTGTATGTTTGTTTTCTTTTTAACTTTTTTTTCATACAGTTGATTTAAAAAAGAAGGGAAAGTTAAAAAAAAAAAAAAAAAAACAAGGAAAAAAAAAAAAAGATGCAGTGCCCCCTTGAGGAGCCTGTGGAGAATGCAGGGGTATTCGCCTACCCCACCTCCATGGTTGCTAACATGACCACAGACATAGGGGACTGGTGGTTTGATGGGTTGAGCCCTCTACCACAGGTTTTACCCTTGGGAAGACGGTTGCAGCAAAGGAGAGGCTAGGCCTCCCTATGGTTGTGCCTAAGAGCCTCCTCCCGAATGCCTCTTTGTTGCTCAGATGTGGCCCTGTCTCTCTAGCTAAGCCAACTTGAAAGGTGAAATCACTGCCCTCCCCCCTACGTGGGATCAGACACCCAGGGGAGTGAATCTCCCTGGCAACGTGGAATATGACTCCCGGGGAGGAATGTAGACCTGGCATCGTGGGACGGAGAACATCTTCTTGACCAAAAGGGGGATGTGAAAGGAAATGAAATAGGCTTCAGTGGCAGAGAGAATCCAAGGGGAGCTGAGAGGTCACTCTGGTGGGCACTCTTACGCACACTTTAGACAACCTTTTTTAGGTTCTAAAGAATTGGGGTAGCTGGTGGTGGATACCTGAAACTATCAAACTACAACCCAGAACCCATAAATCTCGAAGACAGTTGTATAAAAATGTAGCTTATGAGGGGTGACAAGGGGATTGGGAAAGCCATAAGGACCACACTCCACTTTGTCTAGTTTATGGATGGATGAGTAGAAAAATAGGGGAAGGAAACAAACAGACAAAGGTACCCAGTGTTCTTTTTTACTTCAATTGCTCTTTTTCACTCTAATTATTATTCTTGTTATTCTTGTGTGTGTGCTAATGAAGGTGTCAGGGATTGATTTGGGTGATGAATGTACAACTATGTAATGGTACTGTGAACAATCGAAAGTACGATTTGTTTTGTATGACTGCGTGGTATATGAATATATCTCAATAAAATGAAGATTAAAAAAAAAAAAAAAAGACATAATGCTGAGCAAAATAAGCCAGACACAAAAAGAGAGATATTGTATGTTACCACTAATGTGAATTCTGTGAAAAATGTACAATGTTTTATACTGTAGAATGTAGGGGACCTAGAGATACCAATTAGTGGAGGGGGAATGATAATCTAATAAGAACAGATAAACTATGGAGGGTAATCTCAATGTTATGGGAATGCTCAGGAATGATTATGGTTTGTAAACTTTCTTGGATATAGTAAGATCATGTTGGAAGCAATAGAGTTATTTTAGGTTTTTTTTTTCTCTTATTCCTTTGTTTTCTTAGGGGTTGTTAATTTTCTTGGGGTATGGTAGGAACATGTTGGAAGCAATGTAGTTATTTTAGATTATTTGTTTTTCTTACTCCTCTGTTTGGACACGGTTTATTAATTTTCTTGGGGTATGGTAGGAACATATTGGAAGCAAAGTAGTTATTTTAGGTTATTTGTTTTCCTTAATCCATTGCTTTGTTTGAAATGTTGTGGGGTTTTTTTGGTTGTTGTTTGCCTGTTTGTTTTTAATTTTTTGATAAACAAAGTTAAAAAATTGAAAAAAAATCAGTAGAAAAATGGGAGTAAAAACTAAATGGCAAATAGGGTGGGATGGGGGGATGGTTTGGGTATTCTCTTTTCACTTTTATTTTTTATTCTTATTCTGATTCTTTCTGATGTAAGGAAAATGTTCAGAAATAGATTGTGGTGATGAACGCATAACTATATGATCATACTGTGAACAGTTGATTGTATACCATGGATGACTGTATGGTTTGTCAATATATTTCAATAAAACTGAATTAAAAAAAAAAAAAATTGTGAAGGCAGTTGTGGTGGTAACTTCACAATGCTGATGACGGAACTGCTTTCTGCAAATAACTTTCCCACATATCACTGGACTCTTAACTCATTCTTCTAATATATAAATTAACTTCTCCTCAATCTTTCCCAAAAATCGAAGTCCAAAATACAAAGACACAGCAGAAGCCAAACACCCAGAGTGCGTGGCTGATCATACATCTGATAGACTTTCTGCATCAATAAGAAACTCTACAACATGTTGTGGAGTTTAATGTATGTCACCTTGGGCTATCTTTCTAAAAAGTTGCATGGTGCTAACACTTTCCAGTTTCCTCATTAACCTCCACATCCAATTATCTGAACATAATAAATCTACTAATCATTGGGAGCCTATACTACCTACCAGACACCCTACATGTTATTCCTAATCCTCATACTAATCCTAAACAGTGAATATTTTTTATCCCTACTTTACAGATGAAGAAACTGAGGCTCACAGAGGTTAAATCATGCAGCCTCATGGTTAATACTCAACCAACAGTACGGCCTGACCCTGCTGTTGGCTGAGTATTTGCTATGGGTTCTTCTCCTTCCTCCATTCCTGCAGTTATCCATGGGAGAAAAACTATAGCCCACTGTGGGTCTGCCTGCTCCCAAGGGCATTGTCTTTCTAAAATGGACTAAACCTGCTTGAAAGGAGTACTATTAGACAAGGAGTCCCATAGGACAGTGCCCTCTTCCCTCAGAGCCAAGCTGCTTTACATTATTAACAACCAGAAGGTTCTGCCCCATGGACAGAGCACATGCCCTTGCCCTGGCGAGAGGGCCAGCGGGTTACCTGCAGAGGACTTTGCACCTGTCCTTCCCACCCAAAAGGGAGGAAGGGAGAATGCTGCTGTTGTTTCAATGAGCCTAGAGCCACATCCCAGGGTCCTCTCCAGCATTCTTCCTATGCCCCTGCAGAGGCAGGCAAAGGAGGCTGCTCCAGGTCTCCTGTCCACTTTCAGCATTATGACCCAGCAACAGGCAGCATGGGGCAGGGGTTAGGAGTATGGACTTTGGAGTTACAGCACCTGGGTTGAACACTCACAGATGATATTTACCCTCTTGGAGCCAGTTTTCTCAAAAAAAAAAAAAAAATGCAGATAATAACAGTACCACTCCCATTGACTTATTTTGAGAGTTAGAGGGTTAAGTAAGATAGTACTTGTAGCAAAGTTTAGCAAATAGTAAGTCCTCAATAAACATTAGCACTTCTTACCCTGAATGAGGGATCATCCTCAGAAAGACTTGCCCATAGTAGTATTCATTGAAATGATGATAAAAAGGACTATATGAAAGTGCAAAGACTACAGAGAGGAGAAAGGAGAGACCTATAAGAGCAAAATAGTAATAATAATAAATTAAAGAAATTTAGTTCCTGGATGTTGCGGTGTCAACTTTTACTACAGCATATTAATCTTATAACCGTATATAAAACTCAACTTTTCAACAGAAAAGATTTTCTGCCTCCCCATTAAAACTGAATTTCACTTCCATTTAAAAAGTGTTCTCTACAAGAACCAAAGTTGAATAAAGTTAAAACAATGACTTTGCAGGCAGAATTATGTGGAAGGTTGAACTATTATTTCAAGCAGTCAGGAAAATATTGAGTCCAAAGAAACCCTTCTTTTAAATCAAATTAAAATTTTAATCTGATAGAATAAATTGCCTAAACTTTTCTTGGATGTACCATGATAAGCTCATAAACCTCTATGAAAACATGTGGAATAGAATAATAATTGTTTATCTGCAACAGGATTCCCTATGACAATCTTCCATAATGTATAGGTCTGTAACAGATATTCATCAAGAGGGTTTAAGACAGGCGTATCATTTAACATACAAATCAAATGTCGCCTTGCACAATCGTGTCAAATGTCCTTGGAAATTTACTAAGTCTGAAAGATACATATCCTCTACTCTTTGAAGATGTTATAGCAAGCATTTGGCACAATGAGGTGTTATTAAACATGTTATCACCTTTTCACCTGCTCAAGGATAACCAGACAGACAGCAAGCTAAGTCTTTTGGAATCCTCAGGAATTCAGATATAAGGTTCAACTTAGCACTTCGCAATTCATTTATGGCAGCTATGGAAGTCACCAGAAGCTTCAGACACACCTGGTTACAGGAATGCATGCTTAATTCAGGAAGAGCAGAAACCTTCTTTTTTAAGTTTCTATCAGCATTCTAAAGGTTGCGTGGCATTAAAACCGAAATTCGGGTTGAAAACAAAACAAAACACAAAACAAAAAAGCAGAGCAGGGCTAATATGGTCAGATGCGATTATCTTGCCCATCCTTGTCTCACATAAAGAAGTCTGCCATATTATTAGAAGGATTTTTTTAAAATTAACAATCCAATATTTACCTCAATCACTCTCAAAAAGCCAAATATCTTAAATTACAGTGGGTGCTAACCCTAAAAACACAAATAGTTTAGCATAAAGCTCCCACAATTTAAAGTGTCAGAGTTTTACCTAACTCTGAAAACAATAACAATGCCATTTTAAGATATATATACATTGCAGGCATAATTTAAAATATACATATATGTGTGTGTGTATATATATATTTAAAGCACTTGCAGGACAATTATGCCTGGAAATTTCCTTGGTACTGTAAAAGGAATGAATGAAATGTTTATTTCAGCACAAAGGTTCTTATCTTGCAAACTACTGTGCAAAATTCCCAGTCCTGAAAATGACTGATCCATAAGGAACTCAGGCAGAGATACCTGACGTACCCGTTGAGCAGAAGCCTCCAGAGGGCTTCAAATTAACGAGGCTTCATTAAGCCATGCCCAGCACAATCCAAAAGGGTTATTGATATAAACAGAAGCTATTCCTGAAGGAGCACTTCACCTAAATGGTCAACAACTAACTAGTTAGTAGAAATGCCTGAATAGCAATAATAACGACCTTTCAAAGCAGGGGATCTTTACAAAGGGGTCCACGCAGTGAGTGTAGGAGATCGTCAGCAAAGATCCAAATGTGTATATGTGATTAGGTTTTGATGGGGTAAGGGCTCAGCGTATTTCATCACATGTTCAAAGCAATCTGAGACCTTCCCTCCCGAAAACTGGAAACCAGTGTTTTACAGATATATAAGTAAATGACATCAGGGTTATAAAGTCGGTTTGGGGAATTTTACTGCACATTGTTTTCTTTCAACACCTAGTGTTCCGATCCCCCGCCCCCAAATCCGAGGAACGTGAGGGCATCACTCTCTCTACAAGATCAAGGTGGCCTCTTCTACGCCTGTTTATAAGGTAGCTGGGTGGAGGTGGGAGGGGCGGGCTGATGCTCTACTTGCCCCAAAGTAGAAGCAAAATCATCTTTCTTTCGGAGCAGGTACTTCAGTCTACTTAAGGATATCCACAGCACAGAACCACGCAGTGAAATCTCATTATGCGTTTTATTTAACAAACACGCACCATGTCCATTACGTGCCAGGAGCGGTTCTCAGAGCTTTATAAATTAGCTCGTTTAATTCTAAAAATAAGCCTAAAAGGTGCAGAAAAGGGTGCAAAAGCCCAAGAAGATGGGGACTTCCTACCGCCCCAGCCGCCTTACCGAGGAAATAACCCTTTTCCTAATTCCCCAGATTAAATAACACCGGGAGATTAAAACCCGGGTGGAGGGCAGGTAAGGACTAAAAACGCAGCCGCGCCGAGGCGAGTCGTTACCGTCCACCGGGCACTCGCGGTCCGAATCGCGGCTCATCGCTGCTCCCCCACGCCAGGCTGCCCCCGGGCGCGGCTCCCGCAGTCTGGGCGACGGCTGCGGTTGCTGAGGCAGCGCCCCCCTCCGGGACCCGCAGGTGCACCCGGCAGTCGCCAGGAGCACCGGCGAACGCGAAGTGGGGGAGGAGGACGTGCGCGCTCGACGCTCCTTTCACTTTGCCACCCGAGGTTCCAGTGCCAGCCTCCTGCAGCCCGCGGCTTCCTATTAATACTTGGAGCGCGGCTGGCTGCCTGCCACGCCTCGGATGTAGACACGGCTTGACCCAGGGCCAAGGTCCCTCCGCCCGGTTCTAAGCGGCAGGCGCGCCTGCAGCCAGGGAGGGAAGGGAGCAGTATGTACGACTGGGGGCAATTAGCCTGGTTAGGAATAGGAGGGGCAGACCCCCCACCGAGGACACAGGCTGGGCCAGGTAGACGAGGGGTGCTGCCTTGGTGACCTTCTCGGCGCCCAGCTTTTTGGAGTAACCACCTCGTAGGGTCTGATCTAGCCCGAAAGCCACAAGTCAAATATGATGCCTGTGCCAGGCCACCAGCTCGGGGAGCCTATTTTAGGGCTGCCGCGGTGAACAGAATCTGCTACTCGATTCAGTACTGCTCTGACATTTAAGAGTTCTACAAGAATCCCTTTCCCTCCTATCCGATTTCATCCTTTTGCCTCTGCAAAATTCCGGGTTTTGAGAAGGGACAGAGATGGGAACGCTGTTGCCAGATGATGATCAAAAGGAGGGGGTCAATTAGAAAGACCCAATATTTGCCAGATCTTTAGACTAAGATTTTTCTCCTTCCAGCAAGATGGTGAAGTTTAGTTTCAGCCGTGTTCCTGTTGTAAATTTAAATTTAATCAGTGAGAGCTGCTTTTTTGTCATTCCTCCAACAAGCTTTATGTTTAGGGCTAAATTCCTTTTGGAGTTTTTAACATCCACTGTTGCTATGATAGGAGCAATCAGTTAACGCCGTTTCAAAGCATATTTGTGACAAGTGCATTAGGGAACTGCATTTGTAAAACAGATCTTTCCACAAGTTAAAAAAAAAAAAAAATCCCTGGTTTACTTTTACACAGAACCTAGTATTATTTCATAACAGGTGAATTATCTCCTCTGGCTAGCATGATTAAAAGTCCACTTCAGTGAAGACAGTGTAGTCCTCTTGTCCAAAATAAGAGTTGATTATTTCTAATAAACCAAACCAGGGTTTTTAAAAATGTTAGGGTCAAGACCCACCAACAAGTTTATGAAGACCCTCTAAATTTCTGAGCCCCCATCTATTCTATTCTTTTGTATCCATTTTAACCAGATAAAGAACTGAGATTTCAGTGATAATGGCATAAATAAAAACTTCAGGACTTAATCTTTGGTTACTCTATTTAACATGCTGAAAGAAGCATATACTCTGGTAAGTTTTTCTATTCTTATTGTTTAATTTTTAGAAATATAAGTGATTTAGAAAAACAACTACAGGTCTTTTCAGCATAGAAACTTCTCTATTCCAACTTGGAACAGCGACCAGTGATGGCAGCTACTAAATTACATCCCTCTGTGTGAGACAAACAGGGCCTGCTTCAGGGGCAGTGGATTATTACACAAATGTCAGTTTACAGACCTGGAGAAAGGACTCCCCAACCAGGAGCAGGATATTCAAAATTTCTTAGAGTGAAAACAAGAACTCACTTCTTCCTGGTTTATCTCAATTATTTCAGTGATTCCTATAACAAAGACATTGTGTTATATTATTTCTTGATTTTACTCTTAATTACCAGGCACTTTCCCTGTGCTAGGCACTGGGAATTTAAAGGGAAATCCTGCCCTCAGAATACTGCCAATGTAGTTTAGGGAGAGGGGCTTGGAACCAGCTAACCACCCTTAGATGTTTCTGTAAAAGATACAGGTACATGGCATAGAGGAGGCACAGCCAAGTGGATGGCCAATTCCACTTGGGAGAGCAAAAAATGCTTCCAATCAGAAGTGATCATTTTAAATACTCAGAAAATTTCACTAATGCTCTCATTATTAAGCATGTACTATATGACCTAGGCTTTCTGTCAAATGTTTTTCATGCGTTCTCTCCTGTAATCCTCATAAGAGCAGGAATTATTATTGTCCCCATTTGAGATGTAGAAAAACTGAGGTTTAGAGTAAGTAATTTGCCCGAGAATACGGAGATGAGGAGTTGCAGAACTATGATTGGAAGGTAGCTCTCTGTAATTATAAAGCCTGTGCCCTATCTCTAAGCCAGACTGTAGTAGCATTTATTAGCAAAGACACTTTCCACAGTCTTTGTAATAAGAACCTTGGCTAAAGCCTTTCAGCAAAACGGATCCGTCAAGAGTATGGAATAGGCCAGTTGGTGTTGCAGGAAACTTGGTTCTTTCACAGAGGAGCTTCTACTTATCATAACAAGACAGGGCACCCAAAAGGCTATTAAGAGAGAACTTGGGAATCATTAATTCATAAATCCATCCTGCAAACATTTGTTGGAAACCTGCCATGTACACCTATGTACTATGTACTATATTTTCTGGGAGCTTAGTTCATCCCAACAGATTTTTCTAGAAATGCTCCAAGGAATTAGGAATTTACACACAGAGAAAGAAATAGGAAGCGTTGCTCCATGCAGAGTTGGCCATTTACTTGAAGTTGAGAAACATGCCTTTTGCTGTACAGGAAGTAAAAGAGAAGAAAGAACATCCTGAGCATCTACACCAATGAGCAAGTGTCCATCATTCACACCTGCCCAAGGAGGACTACAAATTGTTTGATTGTGTGGGTCTGAAAATGGAGTGGCATGTTCAACTGAGACCACATGCCCTAATTTCAGGGGTGTGATAGGAGGGACTTTGACTTGAGGGAATGTCTCATGAAATCCCTAGGGCAGTGTTTCTTAAGGAACGTGTCATCAGAATTCCCCCATTAGTATTACACCAGCCGACTCAGGAGCCCTTTTCAGGACCCCCCAGGTCAGAATATCTGGGAGATGGACCCCAGAATATACATTTCAAAACCGCCCCAGGGAAACACTGTGTGAGAGGCAAAAGGTGAAAGCGTGGCCTCTGAAGCCAAACTACCTGGGTTCAGATCTCATCAAGCCACTAACCAGGCATGTGATCTTAGGAAATTCATGAAACCTCTCTGTGCTTATGTTTCCTCCTCTGAAAAATGGAGATGATAGTATCTACTTTGGAGAGGTTATTGGTGAGGATTAAATGAGTTAGCATATGGAAAGCACTTAAAACTGTGACCACCACACAGTAAGTTCTCAAGAAGTGTGAACTATTACTGTTTTTACCTTCTCTCATGCTTTTTTCAGTTTATAGTATGCCTGCAGATTACCTGAGGGAGCTTGTTAAAATTCCAAAATCCACAGAATCTCCATCCAGAAATTCTGATGGAGTTGATCTGAGGTGGGGCCCAAAATTCTGCATTTTAAACAAGCGCCTTCCTCCTCAGGTAAATCAGATGTCACTGGGCTCAAGGATCACACTTTTAGAATCTTTATTCTGTAGGATTAAGCCTACAGACCTGGTTTTGCCTCTGCCTGGGAGAATCAAGATGGCTACAGGGTCTCTAGAAGCCCTCACAGGACCCAATAGTGAGAAAAGAAAGGGCTGCTGTTTAGAGCTAATTTTAAAGTTTTTAAAAGACAGTCTTTGCTCTTCAAAACCCTTGACATTGAAAATACTTTCACCCAAATTAGTTATTTGCCTTAATTGCTGCTGATGTATTGTTGTTTTTTTTTTGGGGGGGGGGTATAGGAGGGGCAGTGGTGGTGGTCATAGCAATTTGAAAAGAGATATATATGTATATGTAGGAACTAACTTTCAGACACATGAAGCAATTTTTTTGGTAAATCTACAGAACAGTCAAGATGATGCTTGTTGTTTTCAAACTTGACATTACAGAAAACGAGAACAGCGAAACTTGAAATGTAAATGAACTCAGAAAACTAGACATTTTCTTCCAACTGGGTAGTGGTTTTACAATTTCAACCTGAGTACTCAGCCAAGGGATGGTTATTTATTTCCATAAATAAAAGTAATGGAAAAAATGATTGGAGGTGAAATTAGATTCCTCCTGGCAACTCTATGTAAAGAAGAGTAATTGAAAAGGAGAAGCCAGGTGTCTGGCCTCCTGTGTGCAATGCAAATGAGTCTCACTTGCTTGATTTTTTTTTTGGGCAAATTTTAGTTAACTTACTGAGAGTCCTGGTATTTCAAATTGTATTTGGGTGGTGTTCCTGGGTTGCATGGAGATGTCTTGGGGCTTTCTACTTAGGAAAAGCAGTGTCCTAGAGGGTTCATTTCGGCTTTCTCCCAACCAATAGCAGACTCACAGTATTATCAGTGTTCTCTGTATTTCTTTTTTAAAAACATTTCAGCTTTCAGATGTGGCCCTCTCTCTCTCTCAGCCCACTTGGCAGGTAAACTCACTGATCTCCTCCCCCCTCCCCCTTATGTGGGACATGACTCCCAGGGGTGTAAATCTCCTTGGCAATGTGGGACATGACTCCCAGGGATGAGCCTGGACCTGGCATCAGCATCATGTGATTGAGAAAATCTTCTTGACCAAAAAGGGAAGTGAAAGGACACAAAGTAAAGTTGCAGTGGCTGAGAGATTTCAAATGGAGTCAAGAGGACATTCTGGAGGTTATTCTTATGCACTATATAGATATCCCTTTTTAGTTTTTAGTGTATTGGAATAGCTAGAAGGAAATACCTGAAACTGTGGAAATGCATCCTAATAGCCTTGATTCTTGAAGACAATTGCATAACTATGTTGCTTACAGGGTGTGACTGTGTGATTGTAAAACCTTGTGGCTCACACTCCCTTTATCCAGTGTATGGACAGATGAGTAGAAAAATGTGGACAAAAACTAAATAAAAAATAGGGTGGGATGGGGGAATGGAATGCTTTAGGTGTTCATTTTTACTTTTATTTTTATTCTTATTCTTATTCCTTTGGGGGTAAGGAAAATATTCAAAAATTGATTGGGGTGATGAATGCACAACTATATGATGGTACTGTGAACAGTTGATTGTACACTGTGGGTGATTGTACGGTATGTGAGTATATCTCAATAAAACTGAATTAAAAAAAAAAAACATTTGAGCTTTGCTGCTTAAAAGGTCCCAGAACTAACTATTGACTCAAGGTTGCAAATGGGCTGTCTAAACCCAGAGGTACTTTCTTTGGCCTGCGTAGTGTTTTTAAAGTGTTTAAATAATTGCCAGTTTTGTTTTTAATTGGGAGAGTTCACATTAAATTCAGATTCCAGGTCTTAAAAAATGCAGATCATGACCCATATTCCTTGCAAGATTGCAGTGAACTGGAGCCAATTAAATGCTGCTCCCTTTGGAGAGGAAATGTATTCTCTGCATTAGCCTTTCTGTGCCTCAGTTTTCTCATCTGAAAGATGGAGATAATAATTATGCCTGTCCCATAGAATTGTGATGAGCAAAGGAGCTGATGTATGTAAACCACTTAGTGCCTGGCACATGATAAGTGCTACAACCCCCATCTGACCCAATTTATTTAATTCCTGTCTGGCCCTGTCACAATGCCCCTCATTCACTGAATCCAACTGAAAACCACACAGCAAGGCACCAGAGATTTCTCCCAGCCACGGTTTTCTACAAGTTACAACTTTCCTCATTCCTGAAACACCCTCCTCACTCTCAAATTACTATTAACTTCTGGATCAGAGTACTTTAACCATCTATGGTGGTTTGGAGCTATGAACTCCAGAAAAACATGTTCTTAAACTTAATCCATTCCTGTGGGTGTGGACTTATTGTAAATAGGACCTTTTAATGATGTTACTTCAGTTAAGGTGTGCCCACCTCAATCGAGATGGATCTTAATCCTTGCTTAATCCTTACTGGAATCCTTTAAAAACAGAATGAAATTTAGACAACTACAGAAAGCCATGGGAAGCAAGAAGCTGAGAGTCAATGGAATCCAGAAGAGAAGGGAGAGGCCGAGAGAGGCTGCCATGTACATTGCTAGGTGACAGAGGCGCCCAGGACAAAGCATCACCAGCAGCCAGCCCCAGAATGCCAGTCTTTGGGAGAAAATCATCTCCCTGATGATGCCTTGATTTGTATTTTTCCTAGCCTTAAAACTGTGAGCTAATAAATTCTCATTGTTTAAGACAGCTCATTGCATGGTATTTGTTTGAGCAACCAAGGAAACTAAAATACCATCTAACTGTTCTGCTGCATATTCCAGTCTACCCTTCTACTCTTCAAGGAGTCTGTGAAGTATCTTTCCTAAACAAAGATATTTCCTGCCCGAAACACTCCACCACTACTTACTAGCTATGTGACCTCTCTGTATCTCAGTATCTTTATCATTAAAAGGTTAAAAAAAAAAACAACCTGAACAGCAACTACTGGGTTGTAAAATTTAAGTGAGATAATACGTATAAAGAGCATAGAATGGGGTCTTGGACATAGCAAGCCTTTATTAAGTGGTAACGTGTATATTTTTATTAAAAGGAACACTGACATTCACTATTAAAATAACATTTACTTTTCACCCATTACTGGAGCAACTTTGAATTTATGATAATGATCCTCCCCAGGAAATCTGGGCACAGCTGCCTGGCTGTTCAAAGATGCCTCTTTCCCCCATCCTAGTATAATGGGCTCAATTAAAGAAACCCCACCCCACCAGAGGTTCTGAGGAGGTTTCCTGTGATCATATGCTCACAAAACCATCCACACTAGCTTTATCAGTTAGTCTCCTGTGGCTGTTGTGATAAATTACCACAAACATGGTGGCTTAAAACAACATTCATTTATTCTCCTACAGCTAGAAGTTTGAAATCAGTTTCATTGGGCTAAAAGGTGTCAGCAGGGACATGCTCCCTTTAGAAGCTCTCTGTGAAACCCATTTTGTTTTGTTTTGTTTTGCCTTTTCCAGCATCTAGAACTGCATTCCCTGCATTCCTTGGTTCATGGTCCCCTCCATTTTCAAAGCCAGTAGCATTGCATCTTGCTTAAGTCCTCAGGTTGGCTTCTTCTGCTGACTCTAGTCAAATCTCCCTGTGCCTTTCTCTTATATGGATACTTATGATTGCATTTAGAGCACGCTGGGATAATCCAGGATAATCTCCCCATCCCAAGATCCTTGAATTAATCAGTTAACTTTCCTTACCTGCAAAAGTATGCCCCTAATACCAACCCTAGGACATACCACAGCAAGTGACAGACTTAGAAATTCATTCATTCATTCTTCCATCCATCCATCCATTCATTCATCTGTCATCAAACATTTATCAAGGTCCTGCTATGTGCCAGTACTATGCTAGAAACTGAGCAAAAATATGTTCTCTGCCAGCAAGAGATTATGATTCATGGTGATGGTAGACAGTGGGGAGGGGAGCACAGGTAAACAAGTCAGAGGAATAATATATTTTAGATGCTGCTACAATAAATGTATGAGATACAGTGGGAGGTGTAGTCTGTCCTCTATGAAGAAAGACAATCTGAAGTGGTTTTCTGTAGGGAGTTGCATTCTATGAATCTTGAAAAATAAACTGACCTTTGCCAAGCAAAAGCAGTGACAAAAGGAATGGATCATAATACTGAATAAGCCTGGTATTTTTGGTGGAACACAAACTTTTCTTGAGGGCTGTAGCAATGGTTATCCAACTTTACTGCACAAGAGATTCCTCTGAAAAGAATTACAAAATACAGTTGCTAGGTCTGCTCACTCTGGCCAGTGAAGCCTGGAGAAGAATGGCTCACCCTTTCTGAGCTGAAGGAGTCGACTCAGTCGCAGAATCGCTTCTCCCTAAACTATCAAGACCATAAAATGATAGTCAGGCCCATGAATTGAAGTTGGCGACCCGGCTCCAGCTACAGCTGTCCATTGAGATACCAACACATTTATTTCATGGAAGACAGATTTGACTACTTGGGGAAGCTCTTTGTGGAGAACATGGCATGCACCTTCAAAATTCATGACAGTCTACTCTTGGCTCTTGACTGACTCCATGAGTAGCAGTGCTTCTGGGGCCCAGGAGACCAGGGAAGTAACGTTGCCACATATAAGGAAGAGCTGAATGAAGAAACAGAGAAACTACAACTGAGAAATTGTTCTTTTTTAACAGACATCTGGCCCTGGTTTGGCTGGGATATACTGATGAACCAAGTGCCAAAGAAGACCTTTACCATGAACCCAATCAACAACAGTATCTTAGACAAGGGAGGGAAACTAACCTTCAAAATAATCCTATCAAGATATTCAGAAGCCCAGATACCAGCAAAGATTACAAGGCACACTATGAAAAAAGAAGATATGGCCAAACCAAATGATGAAATTAAAAAGTTTGGAAAGATACAAAGTTTGTAATAATGAATCAAGGATGTTCAAACAAATTTCCTAAATAGTTTCAATGAGATGTTTAAAGAGAGAAAGGATATTAAGAAAACACTAGAAGAGCGTAAAGAAGAATTTGAATGAATACATAAAAAAATAGCAGATTAACAGAAAGGAAAGACACTGTAGATGGAAATTTGAAGTGGCAGAAGAAAGTATCAATGAACTAGAATACAAAGCAAAAGAATTCAAACACACAAAAGAAAAAATGAAAAAAAAAAAAAAAAGGAAAAATGTGAGCTGTCTCAGGGAAATGATTAACAAGGCAAAGAGCACATACATATCATAGGTGCCCCACAAGGAGAAGAGAAAGAAAAAGGGCCAGTTAGAATATTTGTAGAAATAATAGCTGAAAATTTCCAAAACCTTATATAAGACATAAATATGCAAATCCAAGAAGACCAATGTACTCCAAACAAAATAAATCTGGATAGACCCAATCCAAGACACATACTAATCAGACTGTCAAATGCCAAAGAGAAGGAGAGACTTCTGAAAGCAGGAAGAGAGAAGTGATTCACCACCTACAAGGGAAGACACGTAAGACTAAGTCCTGATTTCTCATCAGATACCATGGAGAGAAGGCAGTGGTATGATATTTTAAGATATGTATGGAGAAAAACTTTTCCTCCAAAAATTCTTTATCCAGCAAAGCTGTCCTTCAGAAATGAGGGAGAGAAATACCTAGATCTCTAAGAGTCTACAAAAGTTTTACTCACCAAGTTTCTCTCTCAGAAATTTAAATTCACCAAAGTGTTCCTATGTCAGACAAGTCCTAAAACCCAGAGGCAACAGCCACTTTAAGAACAACCAAGTGCAACCCCTTTCCTCGTAATGTCAATACCCTTTTCTATATGAACAAATTAGGGTGGTCACTGCCTAGACAGCCCTGAAGATCAAGAAAGTGGCCTGTCTCTCTAAGCCAGCTTGGAAGGTAAACTCGTTGCCCTCTTCCCTACGTGAGACATGACTCCCAGGGATTTTAAATCTCTCTGGCAATGTGGGACATAAGTCCTGGGAATGAGCCTGGCCCTAGCACTGTGGGATTGAGGAAAGCCTTCTTGGACCAAAATGTAGAAGAGAAATGAAAGAAAATAAAGTTTCAGTGGCAGAGATTTCAAATGGATTCGAGATGTCAATCTGGAGGTTATTCTTATGCACTATAGATATCCCTTTTTCCTTTTTAGTGTATTAGAAAAGCTAGAAGGAAATACCTGAAACTGTTGAATGGTAATCCAGTAGCCTTGATTCTTGAAGAAGATTATATAACTATATAGCTTTTATTGTGTGACCATGTAATCGTGAAAACCTTGCAGTTGACACTCCCTTTATCCAGTATATGGACACATGAGTAAGAAAATAAAGACAAAAAATAAATAAATAATGGGGAGATAAGGGATATGCGATGCTTTGGGTGTTCTTTTTTACTTTCTTTTTTTACTTTTTAAATTATTTTTTGACGTAATCAAAATGTTCAAAAATTGATTGTGGTGATGGATACACAACTGTATGATGATACGGTGAACCATTGATTTTATACGTTGGATGATTATCTGGTATGTGAATATATCTAAATAAAATTGCATTAAAAATAAAAAAAAATACAATCACTTGTGTTACGCCTCAGAAATTATGATTTAATTGGCCTGGGCTGTAGCCTGGGTACTGGAATTTTGAAAAGCAACTCAGGTAATTCTGTTAGGTAGCCAGGGTTGAGAACCACTGCCAGAAAGCAAAAACTGAAGAGCAAACAATTGTCAATAGATTAGGTAGAGGTGGGGAGTTAAGCATGGCTCTTTATAAGGGGTTGTGGGGTTTTAGCCTAGCCTGGGAAGTCATGGAGAAGTTATGGAGCATCACTTCTGCCACAGTGTAGTCAAAAGTGAATCAGGTCAGAAAACCCAGGGACGCTACGTCAATGCTGGTGACTTGTGGGTCAGCGGCAAAGAATATCTGGGGAAAAACTGAAATGAAGACTTAGACTCTTGCAACAGCCTTGAATCTCTGGGAATACCTGGGAGGTTTGATTATTAAAGGTGCCCTGCCTCCCTAACCACCCAAACACACACCCCACAAGTTGTATTTTTCACAACTTGAAAGAACCCTATCAAGCAAAGCAAATGCCAAGAGGCCAAAAACAACAGAAAATCTTAAAGCATATGATAAAACCAGATGATATGGAGAACCCAACCCCAAACACCCAAATCAAAATTTCAGAAGAGACACAGTACTTGGTGCAATTAATCAAAGGACTACAATCAAAGAATGAGACACAGCACAGGATATAAAGGACATGAAGAAGAACATGGCACATGATATAAAGGACATAAAGAAGACCCTAGAAGAGCATAAAGAAGAAATTGCAAGAGTAAATAAAAAAGTAGAAGATCTTATGGAAATAAAAGAAACTGTGGGCCAAATTAAAAAGACTCTGAATACTCATAATACAAGATTAGAGAAAGCTGAACAACAACTCAGAGTCCTAGAGGACCACAGAACAGAAAATGAAAGAACAAAAGAAAGAATGGAGAAAAAAATTGAAAAAATCAAAATGGATCTCAGGGATACGATAGATAAAATAAAATTTAAGACTCAGTGGTGTCCCAGAAGGGGAAGAGAAGGGTAAAGGTCTAGAAAGAGTATTCAAAGAAATTGTTGGGGAAAACTTCCCAAACATCCTACACAATATAAATACACAAAGCATAAATGCCCAGCAAACTCCAAATAGAATAAATCCAAATAAACCCACTCCAAGACATATTCTGATCAGACTGTCAAATACTGAAGACAAGGAGCAAGTTCTGAAAGCAGCAAGAGAAAAGCAATTCACCACATACAACAAAAACAACATTAAGACTAAGTAGTGACTACTCTGTGGCCACCATGGAGGCGAGAAGGCAGTAGCATGACATATTTAAAATTCTCAGAGAGAAAAATTTCCAACCAAGAATACTTTTATCCAGCAAAACTCTCCTTCAAATTTGAGGGAGAGCTTAAATTTTTCACAAACAAATGCCGAGAGATTTTGCCAGTGAAAGAACTGCCCTACTTCAGATACTAAAGGGAGCCCTACCAACAGAGAAACAAAGAAAGGAGAGAGAGATATAGAGAATTTTAACAGATGTATATAGAACCTTACATCCCAAATCACCAGGACACACATTTTTAAACCATTGAATATATTCAAAGCACATTCTCTGACCACAATGGAATACAAATAGAAGTCAATAATTTTTGATTTGTAACTCCACTATTTACTTCCTACAGGATATAAAATACACAAACTCTAACGACAAATCAGTGGTTTTGGACTCAATGTAAAATACGTAATTTTTGACAAGAACTATACAAAGGTGGGGGAATGGAGGAGTATAGGTACATAGTTTACGTGTCCTATTGAAGTTAAGTTGGTATCAAAGAAAAACAAGATTGTTATGGATTTAAGAGGTTAAATTTAAGCCCCACAGTAAACACAAAGAAATTATCAGAGAATATGACCATAGAGATGAAAAGTAGAGTATGGGTTATGAGAAGTGGGAGAAGGGGCAATGGGGAGTTAAGAAATGAGTGTAGGGCTGCTGTTTGAGGTGAAGGGAAATTTCTAGTAATGGAAGGTGGGAAGGTGATTGCATTACAACATTCTAAGTGTGATTAATCCCACTAATGGAATGCTACGGAGGGGGTGGAATGGGAAGATTTAGGCTGTATATATGTTTCCACAATTGGAAAAAAAAAAAGTCTAAATAGATGACAATTAAATGCCAAGGATGATCCTGGATGGGATCTGAGGATGGAGGAGAGGAAGCTCAAAGGGACACAGATGGGACATAAGAAAAAAAAAAAAAAAAAAAAAGGAAATATAGAATGTAAGCTTTGTATCAAGGTTGAATTTCTTGAACTTCTTAGTTGTGTTTAATGGGATTGCATAAAAGAATGTTCTTGTTCATGAGACATGTATATGTGAATTATATTGTTTTTTCAAGGATGTGTGCAGCTTGCTCTCATATGTTAAGAAGACAGAGCAACAGATGATGGATATAGGGAGGGAGAGAGGGAGGAAGGGAGGGAGGGAAAGAAAGAAAGAAATGGTGGTGTGACAGGATGTTAAAGGTGGTGGATCGAGGTATCGGGGAGGGGGGTCAGGGTATGCTGGAGTTGTGTGTATGGGGTTTGTATTGTTTTTGCAACTGTTCCTATAACTTTGAATTTATTTCAAAATAAAAAAATAAAATAAAACAAAAAAAATGTGGGCTAAACAAAGCAAGTCTTCAAGCCAAATCAGGGCTGTGGGCTGCCAGTTTGCTCTACAATGTACAGACCTAGGAAAAAAATTTTCTAAAAAAATCGTACTTTGAAATGCAAGTAAGCCACCTGTGTGCTTTTGTTAGAACAGCTCCTAAAGCCCAGTAAGAAACTCCTCTTTCTCTCTGGGGCCTTATGCAGTCCCACATTTACTGTTATATGTGGTCCAAGTCTTTTATTTAAAAAAAAGTGAATCAGAGGCCAGCCCAGATTCAATGGGAGGGGATGATGTCAGGGTGTGAACACGGGAGGCATGAGTCACTGAGGGGCCATCTTTGGAAACTAGCTGCCACAGAGCAGATAAATTACACAGTGCCACTCCTGCCTCTGTGTAAGTATATTCTTTTGTTTCCAACAATAATTCCCCAGGTTCCCTTTAAGCAGCAAGTAATTTAATGATGATATTAATACAGTGACTGCCTCCTCAGAATTTATGGTGTGCCAGTCACTGTGCTAAGGGTTTTATCTCTCACAAGTACTCTAAGAGTTCTACATCTTTACCCCCAATTTGCCTCTGAGGGAACTGAGATTCAGGAAATAACTTGGCTAGTCAATGGTGCCCCCATATCTATTCCATAGCGTAACCACTCTTGGACTGCTCCAGTATATAGCAGCTAGTTAAACATGTTAAATTCTAATCATTTCTAAAGCTCTTATACTGTTTGAGAAGCCAAGAATGCCTGCAGGCAGATGCAATGAAATAAGTTGCCATTTGAGCAAGAAAGGAAACATTGCAAGTCCCCTCAGGAAAAAGTTATTTGCATTGAATGTTTCACTCCCTTGAAATAGCCATACTGTGAGGAAAACCAAACTGGCCTCCTGGAGAGGCAGCATGGTCTGGCAGAGACACCTGGCCAGTCCCCAGTTCTTCCAGCCATCCCAGCTGAGATGACAGATATGCATGAGAAAGCCATCTTGGACATCTAGCCCAGTTGAACCTTCAGAAGACTAGTTTTAGCTTCTATTTGACCATCACCACATCAGAGACCCTGCTCAACAACTGCCCAGCAGAGGCCAGCCAATCAATAAACCCATAAAAAAAAATGTTTTTAAGCCATTAAGTTTTGGAATAGTTCATTATGCATTGATTGATGACTATAATATAACCAAACAACTCTCTACATTCAACGTTTTATCAAGGGGTTCATCTTATTCCGAAGTGCATGTGCCAGGAGAACTTGAGACAAGTCTCAGGAGAGTTGAACTTGTTACAAAGAGGCTGGCTTCCCTCAGCATGAGCATTTCAAAAGTACCAGGCCAGAGTTCCAAGAATTCTTTTGACCTAGCCTTGGAAGTCATGTAAGCATCACTATTGCCACATTATAGTTGAAAGTGAATCACAGGGCCAACCCAG